>NC_033632.1:7344280-7346405 GCF_001540865.1 Ananas comosus | reverse complement strand
TCAGCAACTCATCAATCCAGAAGCTTAATTCTGAATTCGAAGCTCTCTAGAAGCTTCCTTCTTAGCTCACAGTCCCTATTATACCAGCACACTTATTCTCTCAGGTTCCCTCTAATGATAATACATCTAACTTTAGCTGAAAAGTAAGCTTCTTACTCAAATTGGATGCTTCTTTAGTTGAATTCTTCAACTTGGTAGCCTGCGAGTACCAGATCAGCCCCAAACTGAAATTTCCTGCAACACATGTCCCAATTATTCATTTAGAGGCTGCCCTAAAGCACCTACTAAGTTCCCAGCTGAAAAGCAATATACACACCCCAATTCCAAGCTCTCTCAGCTGAAGTCCCTGCTCGCAGCATCAATAAGCCCAATCCATCAAGCTCCCAACTCCCAAGAGTCCATATAAACATCTTTTTCAAGGTAATTAACAAGAAATCCATGAGTCTTAATCAAGTTTACCTTGATTAGTTGCTATTCCAGGTGACTTAGCAACTCTAATCAGCAGCAATTTCCTGTTCGATTCAGTTTTCTTCCTTAGCCAGCAACACTCCAAGCTGCCAGCACCAAACTCCTCAACTCTTCTTAGCTCAGAGAGAGAAGGAGAAGAAGAAAAGATGAAAGAAGAGAAGAGAATGGAGAGCTCTGGTCTTAGACAGGTGTAATCCACTAGGGGTGAGATGATAAGCTCGAAAAATTGCAGTTTAGCCCCTTAAAACTGAGAAATTGCATAGTTGGCAATTGCTGCCTGTAACACACTGGACCATTGCAAATTGCGAGGTTCGAGTGTTTGGATATATTTCGAGCTTTTCCACACTTGGTGCAGGGCCGTCGATGGTATACCGGCCTAAAAGTTCGATCCTGAGAGTTTTGGCAGAGTCCGGAGAGTTTTTACTCTCGAGGACCGGTCCCTGATAGAAGAGACCGGTCCCCCCAGTGAACAGTGCTGCGTAGCCGGCGAGGCAACTGGTCCCTGGCAGTTGAGACCGGTCCCCGAGCGCGTCTGCGCGGGGAGAGACCGGTCCCTCTGGGCGGAAACTGCCCAGACCGGGCTGATGTGATTTTGGATTTTTGAGGGGCTTATCTGGATTTTGTTACTTTAGAGCCTATAGAGAGCCCTTCTTCTCTCTCTTTCCCCCATTCCTCTCAACCCTTGGCATTTTAGAGAGAGAAGAAGAGAGGGAGAAGAAGAAGAAGAAGAAGAGGAGGAGAGGGAGCTTGCTTGGAGGCTTGGAGCATAATCTTCATCCTCATTTCTCACCTTTGGAGGCTGGGAGCTTGCTTTTGGAGCTTTGTGGTGGATCGATCTTCAACCCTAGAAGATTTTGAGCTTGGTTTGGAGCATCCTAGAGGTATGTGGCAAAGTTCCTTCCTCTAGATCATAGTTTTGGAGCTTTTTGCTTGTTTAAACCCTAGATTTTGGATTCTAGGGTTAGATTTTGGGGCTTTTTGATTTGAGGGCTTTGAAACCTTTTTTATGGGTTTTGAACCTTTATATAGGTTAGATTGGGAGACCTCTACCTTTCATTTGAGGATTTGGAGAGGGTTTTCCACTTGAGGTGAGTTTTTGCCCAACCCTAGCTTGAGTTGGTTAATGATTGAGCTATTCGCTCTTCGTTTCGTTTGGGTGACCCTATTTTTGATGTTTCTAGGGTACTAGGGAGCTTGTGGATATCTTCGTTCGGCGAAACGAAGAAGTCGATTCTTTCGGTGGGTTTGGCTTCGTGGAAATGGGGCGAAATGGCCCCTATGCTCTTTCTACTTGTTGTAAACCGGATAGGGATACAGTAGTACAGAGATTGTACCTAATATATCGTCTACATGTTACCGGATAGTAGTACAGAGATCCAATGTCAAAGTATCAAATGATCAAAGTTCACGGGGAAATACTGTGAGAACAAGAGATACCGTTTTGTACCGTTGATACAAGGTTTCATGTATAAGGTTCAGTATTAGGAGTATTCTTTACGTAAAAGGTGAACGTTTTATTCGTGTAAAGGGCGTACGTACATAAGATGAGTATATCGAGATGATATATCACTTTAAAAATATTATGTGTTCCGTACGTAAAATTCACGAGATTTTAAGTATATTTAGGGTAAATCGTATCTTTATTTAAATTTTTATT
>NC_033632.1:7272311-7343519 GCF_001540865.1 Ananas comosus | reverse complement strand
TAGCTTTGGGCCTTGTGGTGCATTCACTGAAGTCAGTAATTGCCCACTGGGAACTATTTTTAATAGTTCTCACGCCCCTGTTTTATGGTTTACTTTTCAGAGCCTTCGGCACCGGCGGAGGCACGGGATCGCGGCAAGGGGATCGCTTAGCTAGCTAGCAAGGAGCGGTACTTTGCCTAGGTGGTTACTCTTTCTTTTGTAGTTGAGAGAGTGAGAGATTTTGTATCCATGTATAGAGACCACCTGTGTATCTACTTTTAGTACTTGTTATGGGATTCCTATCGTATTTACTTTATGTTTTACTTAGTGGATTTATAGTTTCATCCTTATTTCTTGTTGTAGCTTTTAGACATTCTTTATGCTCTGATACTCCTAGATGTCTTTTATTATTGCTTTTATTATTGTTGTTGTTAGACGCCTTATGCGTTTTAGACGCATGGCGGGTCTGGGCACGTGCCGGGCGGGCTTCCGTTGGGTCCCGGGGCGTGACATGCAATCACTTTATTTATCTATCTATCTATCTATCTATCGGTGCCTGCTTAGACCTAGTGGGAAGATCGGCGAAGTCAGCGGCCGAACCTACTGGGAACTATGGAAGATAGTTCTCACCCCCATTTTATCTCAGGGCCGAGTACTAGCGCGCCAGGCGAGGACCGTCGTAAGGGCATAGTGCCCTAGAGGTAGTAGCAGCTTTCCCTTTTTGCATTAGAGACACCAGAGGTACATGAGTGTAGATGATGTATAAGTGTGAGGTGCATTATGTTAAGAATTTTCTAGGTTGGCGGATTTCGTAAAGTCGAATGAAGTCTTGAAGAGTTGATCGCGGAAGTTTGAAGAAAAGATTCAATTTGAAGAACAAAGACTCATTTGGAAAGCTCGGCACCTCAGGTATGAAGAATAGATCATTTGTGGTGAAGATATTTAATTATAATAACTTCAGAAGACTTAGATTGCATTATGAAGCTTAAACTGAACTTTTCAGTACTCTAGGACTGGTCCCAGAGTTGAGAGACCGGTCCCCGAAGGTCCTCACTGCGTGGGATGTAGAGGCAATCGGTCTCTGAAAAGGGAGACCGGTTCCCGAACATGGAATTTTCTGTCACACAGCGAGGGACCGGTCTCTGGCATGAGAGACCGGTTCCCGAACGTTGTGTTTTCTGTCACGCAGCGAGGGACCGGTCTCCCACTTGAGAGACCGGTCTCCCACTTGAGAGACCGGTCTCCTCGAGAGGACCGGTCCCTGAGGACGACACCAGTTTTTAAAATAGACTTTTTGCAATCCTAGTCTACTTCTAAGTCTTCTAAATATATAAATAAGCCATAGGGGTCGTCATATGGGTTAAGACTTTGAATTTCTACTGATCTAAAACCCTAGAAACTTGTTTTCCCATTCTTATGATTCTATTTTTATAACAAGTTTCGTATAATCAACGATCGACTTGATTCTTCGTTTTTTACTCGAGATCTTCTTCGAGAATCAAGTAGATGTTTGATTAGAAGGTGAACCCTCATTGCTTATGGGATTCTAAGTCTTAATCACCACAAATCTTTGATTCTACAAGCTCCGGAAGGAGGTTTGGCGCGTGGATCTCGCGTGAAGCCGAGGATTCGGTGGACGCTTCAAGGAGTTGAGGCGTTGACGCAGCAAGGAGTTGGGCGAGGTCGATTGGAGGATTCCTATCGATCAAGGACCGGCGAAGACCATCAACAACGGGAATTCGGTAAATTGAGTCATGTATTTTGGTTAAAATCACTTGTACTCAAGTTTTCTTAGTGGATTTTCTTCGCGTGATCGGTCCCGTGGGTTTTTCACTCCGGATTGGAGTTTTCCCATGTTAAAATCTCGGTGTGCTGTTTTATTTTCCGCTATCTCTTTTTATTTGTATCGAGAGTTTTTGTTTTTACTGTTTTACACCTATTCACCCCCCTCTAGGTATTTTTTACCTTTTAGATCCTCGGGATCCATATCTTTCAAGTGGTATCAGGGCGGGTATAGGTTGTAAATCATGGCCGAGGGCGGTAACATCAATCGACCCCCTCTCTTCGATGGTACTAATTACGCTTATTGGAAAGTCCGTATGAGGGCGTTTCTTATTGCCATCGACGAGCGGGTATGGCAAGCCATTGAATTCGGGTGGAAACATCCCACTGAAGTTGTCGAGAATGTTACCTGTCCGAAACCTAGAAATAAGTGGACGAAAGAGGAAAATGAATTATCTTCATTCAACGGAAAGGGCATCAATGCTTTATTTAATGCTTTAAATCAAACTGAATTTTCTCGTGTCTCGGCGTGTGAAACCGCCAAAGAAATTTGGGACACTTTACAAGTTACACACGAGGGTACAAGCTTGGTAAAGATTCAAAAATTACAAATGCTTACTAGTAGATTTGATTCTATCCGTATGGAAGAACATGAATCTTTTACCGAGTATTATACTCGTTTGCAAGACATTGTAAACACGTGTGCTAACTTAGGCGAGAAGATTCCTGATTCCAAAATTGTTAGAAAAATTTTGAGGACCCTTCCCGAACGATTTCGTCCTAAGGTTGCGGCCATTGAAACGGTAAAACATCTGGATGAACTTAAGGTAGAAGAATTAGTAGGTGCACTTCAAACGTATGAGATGACTTTTCCTTCTAATTTGTCTTCTTCCAAGTCTTCTTCTAAAGCTTCAGGGATGGCTCTAAAATCAACAAAAGGAGATGACACTACAACTTCATCGGACCCGGAGTTGGAGCAAACCTTGGAGGAGTTTGAAAAGCAACTAGCGCTTCTAACGAAGAAGTTCCGTCGGAACATTAGAAAGAAGTTTCCTCCCAAGTCTACTTCCTCCAAGTCAAGCAAATCTAAAGGGAGTTCTTCTTCATCTTCTTATTCTAAGAATAAAAAGTCTGAAAGCTCTTCTAAAGATTTTTCAAAAGAGAAGAAAACTAATGAAGGTCAAATCCAATGCTATAAGTGTAGAGGATTTGGTCATATTGCATCGGATTGCCCTAATAAAAAATCCTTGAAAAAGAAAGCAATGCAAGCCATCACTTGAGATGACTCGTCTTCGGTTGAGACATCTTCAAGTGATGAGGATGTTAACGCTACGACACTTATTGCACATGACTCTTTTATGTGTTTAGCATCTATAGATTCTATCTCTATGTCATCCCTGCATGAAAAATCTTCTTCGGAGAACTCATCGGATGAAGAATCGGATGAAGATGACATGGTCGCAGCATATCAACAATTGGTAGTCGAATCAAAGAAGGTGGCAAAACATAACAAGAGGCTGCGACGAAGTCTACATGAGTTGGAACAAGAGAATTCAAGATTGGCCTCATTGTCAAAGGATTTAGAACAAGAAAGAGATGGTTTGACTAAGGCTTACAATTCTTTATTTGAGAAGTGTACATTACTTGAAAAGGAAAAGGAGACTCATGTTGAAAACATCAATTTTCTTACCAAGCAATACTCGGAAGCTAGAGAAGCAAATATGGAATTCACCAAGACGATTATTCAACTTAAATCGGATTTGAATCAATTCTCGTCTGGCTCTAGCAAACTTGATAAGATGCTTGGACTTGGTTAAACAAATAAACTTAGACTTGGGTACGAACGGACGTATATTGATCAAGCAATGAAGAAAGATGACGAATATTCGACAAAAGCAGTTCCTAAACTTTATGGTAAGTTCGTCCTTCCTAAAAACACTTTGGCTAACAAAACTTGTCATCTTTGTGGTGTTTTAGGACATATAAAGAAATTTTACAAACAAAAGGGTAAGAGCTCTACAACACCCTTAAATCAAAGAACATCATTAATGCCCATGAAGAATGATCCTAAATCAAAAGGGAAGTCAACTTGGACTTCAAAAAAGGATGATCATAAGAAGAAACAAACATGGACACCAAATGCTCCGAAGTCAAAGGCAAAACAAGCATGAAAACCAAAGGAGGAGGATCTGAAGAAGAAGTTAATTCAAATCGTCGACAAGCCACAATCACCAAAAGCAAGCGAACCGACGCAACCCAAAACATGTAAGGTTTGGGTGCGCAAAGGTGAACTCTTCCCATGCCTTGTCATTCACACTTCGCTTCATGCTTACGATAATACTTCTTGGTATCTGGATAGTGGTTGTTCCCGTCACATGACCGGTGATAAAAATTGGTTTACTTCTTTAAATAAAATCTCCGGAGGACTTGTTGTTTTTGGAGACGGTCGGTCGTCAAAAATCATTGGAAAAGGAACAGTGACTATCTCAGATGACCCTACTTTGAATGATATTTTTTATGTTGAGGGGCTTAAATCTAATCTCGTAAGCATAAGCCAATTGTGTGGTGATGGGTATTCTGTGAAGTTTTCTGATAAAGAATGTCATGTGACTCGAGATGATAATCTTTTCTTAAAGGGCGTTAGATCTCAGAATAACTGTTATGTAGTTCCTAGTTCTTCAATTGAACATTGTAACCTAGCGTCACTAGAGACTGAAACTTTGTGGCATGCATGACTAGGTCACATAAACTTTAAGGAACTTTCCAAGATAACAAAGAAGGAGGTTGTTAGAGGTGTACCTAAGATAGACTTCAAAGAGAACACTGTATGTGGGGGTTGTCAATTGGGGAAACATACTAGATCCGCACATAAGAATTTGAACCACTTAGGGACATCTAAACCGTTAGAGTTACTTCACATGGACTTGATGAGACCATCTAGGATTCAAAGTTTGGGTGGAAAATGTTATATCCTGCTTATTGTTGATGATTTTACCTGATTTGTATGGAGTGCTTTCTTACGTGAAAAAGCTGATACTTTTAATTCTTTTTCTGAGATTTGTCTTCGTCTTATGAATGAGCGTAACGATAAAATTGTACGTGTTCGAAGTGATCAAGGGGGAGAATTCATAAATTTAAAATTTGTTGATTTTTGTGTTTCAAATGGCATAAAGCATGAATTCTCGGCTCCTTATACACCCCAACAAAACGGAGTGGTTGAACGCAAAAATCGGGTTGTACAGGAGATGGCACGTGTTATGCTTCATAGTAAGAAAATTGCTTTACATTTTTGGGCCGAAGCAGTTAACACGGTCGTCTATGTTATCAATCGGATTTATGTGCGCCCGGGTACTTTGAATACTCCGTATGAACTTTGGCTTGGTAGGAAACCTAATATTAAATACTTTCGTGTCTTCGGGAGTAAATGTTTTATCCTTCGGGATCGTGAAAATCTTGGAAAATTTGACTCCCGAAGTGACGAGGGGATCTTTCTTGGTTATTCTACTACAAGTTGTGCTTATCGTGCGTACAATTTACGATCTAAGACGGTGATAGAATCTATCAATATAAAAGTAGATGAAGCTTTTTCTGTAAGTTCTTCTGTGAATGGTTCTTCTAATTCTTTGGTGAATGATGATGATAATGACTCTCCATTTGTATTGCCTGTGAATGATGATGTTTCTGCATTTGATAATCCCATTGCTTCTTCTGAAAATGTTGCATCAAATGATTCATCTGAGCCTCAAAGCACCTCATCTGAAATCCCTAGCATATCACCTGAGACTACATCCCTGACAGAGTCAAGAGATCATCCTTTATCGAATGTTATTGGGGATCCTAATGTTGGTGTGCGAACCAGAAGTCAACTTCAATGTGAATTTGCATGTTATGTATCTCTAATTGAGCCAAAGAATATTGACGAAGCTCTTCTTGATGAATATTGGATAAATGCCATGCAAGAAGAACTTGGTCAATTCATCCGCAATGATGTATGGGAATTAGTGCCACGCCCTGAGCAACAAAATGTTATTGGTACTAAATGGATTTTTAAAAATAAGAAAAATGAGGATGGTACAATTGTTCGAAATAAAGCTAGACTTGTTGCTCAGGGTTCTTCACAAATTGAATGGATTGATTTTGATGAAACCTTCGCCCCGGTTGCCCGTCTTGAATCTATTCGTATTTTGTTCGCGATAGCTTGTCATTTTAAAATTACTCTTTATCAAATGGATGTTAAAAGTGCATTTTTGAATGGTTTTCTAAAAGAGAAAGTTTATGTGGAACAACCAAAAGGTTTTGTAGATTCTGAATTTCCAAATCATATTTTTCGTCTTAAAAAAGCACTTTATGGACTCAAACAAGCACCGCGAGCATGGTATGAACGATTAACCAAATATCTTTTAGAAAAGGGGTACAACCGAGGGGGAGCGGATAGAACTCTTTTTGTTAAACACACTAAAAATGATTTTGTTGTGGCACAAATCTATGTGGATGACATTGTCTTTGGCGCAATTAAAGATACAGTTGCCACGGAATTTGATAAGTTGATGACTAGTGAGTTCGAGATGTCTATGATGGGTGAGCTCTCATATTTCCTTGGTTTTCAAGTTAAACAATCAAAGGAAGGAATTCATTTGTCTCAAACCAAGTACGCAACGGAATTGGTTAAGAAATTCGGTTTGGATGGAGCAAAGAACTTTGATACACCGATGGGAACAAGTAATAAAGGACTTGGAGTGAATGTTGAAGGACGAAGTGTGGATGAGAAACAGTACAGGAGCATGATCGGCAGATTACTGTATTTGACCGCGAGTAGACCGGATATTGCTTTTAGTGTGGGACTTTGTGCTCGCTATCAAGCTAATCCAGAGGAAGTTCATTTGAAAGCGGTTAAGAGAATCATACGATATGTTAAAGGTACAACCGCTTATGGTCTATGGTATCCTATGGGGACGTCTTTGGACTTAATCGGCTACTCAGATGCTGACTGGGCAGGTTCTGCAGATGATCGGAAAAGCACTAGTGGAGCTTGTTTTTACCTTGGACACTGTCTTGTTGCGTGGCATAGTAAAAAATAAAACTGTATTGCACTCTCCACTGCAGAGGCGGAATACATTGCGGCCGGTAGTTGCTCTACTCAATTAATCTGGATGAAAAGCTTGTTGAGTGATTATCGGATCTCCTCCACCACTTTTACAATTCTATGTGACAACACGAGTGCCATAAATATTTCAAAAAATCATGTTTTACATTCACGAACAAAGCATATTGAACTAAGATATCACTTTTTGAGAGAATTGGTTGAATCAAACGTTCTTCAACTTGAATATATTTCAACTGAAAATCAACTCGCGGATATTTTAACCAAACCCTTGGATCAAAAACGTTTTCTGCATTTAAGAAAGGCTATTGGTATGAATCCTTCAAACTAGATACATTCTATTGGGCCATAGATCATGTGCATGTTGCATTTTGTTTATGTGCACGTTTTTCGATTTTTCCTGATTATTCTTGAGAGACGATTGAATTTCTTGAATGATGTTGCTGTTTTTGGGAGATAAATTGGTTTTTGGTAGCTCTATCGTATGACTTTAATTGTTCATATTTAGTTTTTGATTGATCACTGTCAATGTTATTCTCTATTGTCATAATTTTTGAACGATCAAATCGTTGAAATTCTGTTTAGTATACTGAATCAAATTCAACACCTCATGCTTCGAACTTTGAATGTTGCAATTGTTTGTTTGATTATTAGTTATGAGATGAATAACTCTTTCTCTGTTTTTGAAATTGTAATAATATTTTTTACTTGAGGGTTGCACTAATTTAGGGGGAGTCTTCTGACTATGGTTATGGAAATATCTTAAATTCAAAAGATGTGGAAAGAGTTACATCCTAGCTGGGAGTGTGAAAACTACCACTACATGGAGGAAAGAGCTACCACCCCGGTCGTCCGGTCAGTGTGTGCAGCTACCACATGTTGATTCAAGTATCTCTATAAGACAAAAAGAAAATATTTTAAAAATTTATGTTTTGAGATATTTCGAAGATGATAAAATAAAAAAAAAATGCTTAAAGAGCTATACATCTCCTAGGTGATATAAGGTGGAATGTTAAAAAGATGCTCAAAGAGCCACTCCTATCTCGAATATTGTGCATAACTCAATTTGAACATATTATTTTAATTTCACGATTATGAGATTTATTTATACAATTTCTTTAACAAATATAATGATAAAACGATACAATTAATTCCTAGATCTTGCATGATGTGTGGAATTTTATTTTATATGTATCTAGAATTTTCATTGATTTTCGGGTCAACAATTTTTGATAAATTGAATATCCTTGAAATTGAATTTTCAAAATTTATTTATGAAATTTTATTTGAAGTTATTGGGAATGGAATTGATTATTTTTGATGATTGGACATTTTGGAATAACGTATAATTTTTCTGGAAAATTTGAACTTAAAATAAAATTTTTTAAAAAAATCCAGGCTCTGGGACCGGTCCCTAGCAGGAGAGACCGGTCCCTCCGCCCGACCCGATAAAAAGGTTTTTGCTCGGTGCTTTTTGTACTCTTTTCAAAACACTTTCTTCTTCCTCCCTCGAGCCTCTCCTGTCTCCAGAGTGTTTTTACTTACGTTCTTCATCGATTTGCACTTGTTTTCGGTATGATCTTCGGATTTTATTGCACTCATCTCGTGTACTCCGAAAATGTGTTTATTTTCAAATTTTTTGGTGTTTCTTCTAGAAATCTAGCTGCATCTGATTATATGTGTATCGATTTTGTTCCTAGACATGTTATTTCAATATTCTCTTGTATTTCTTCATGATCTGTTTCATCTATTTGGTCGATTTTTATGGGTTTTCATCATCAAAACCTAATTTTTCAAAATTTTTCGAAAAAAATGTGTTTTTTACTGATTTTGATGCATAATTTGTCCATGATTTTCATGATTATATGGCCCCTAGGATTATCTAGCATATTACATATCAATTTGCTAAAGTTTTTGGAATCAAATACCGATTGTTCTTATGTTCAATATGTATACATTATTGTCTTTAACAGGTGCCTTTTAAAATCATGTATTCCTGGTTACTCGTGCTTGTTTTTCTTATGGTCGGTGGTGGTCGCGGTAGCAAACGTCAACGTTCCTCGGCTAAGCGACCGGTTGAGCAACAACCGGAAGATGAAGGTAGCGAATATGCTCCGAGCGAAGAATCTGAGGAGGATGAGCCAGATTGGGAGGCATTTACTCCAGAGGTTCTAACTAAGGATAAGGACAAAAGAAAAGGAAAGGGCAAAGGAAAGGCAGTTGATGAAGGAAAAGGAAAAGCACTGGACAAGGGAAAAGAAAAGGTGACTGAATATGCAGGTCGGAGGAAGTCTGGGGGTTTTGAGATCAGAGAACCGGGTTCTGAGCCTCTTCGTCTCAGTGTGCAAGATGTTCCTTCCGGTCGTAGGTCAATGTACTCATCAAAGCACTGTATTGGTGAGCGAGATGTTGGAGTTGCTAGTATCATTGAGTGCATGCTGGGATTTCAAGATCTATTTGAAAAAGGAAATCTACATCAGATTTGCGATTTCTCGGAGCAGACTGGTTTTTGTTTGGAGCTGATCAGAGAATTTTACATGAGGGCAGGTCATTTGAGTGACTCTGACGGCGGCCCGTACTTATTCACTACTTCCGTACGTGGAGTTGAGTTGACTATCACTCCCGATACGATAGCATCTGTGCTAGGGATGGAAGCACGTACTGAGGGAGTTGAGTATCTGCAGGCCAGTTTTGACTGGCTTTGGGATTGGAATCGTATTGTGAATTATATTTGCATGCCGGGTACAGAATCAAACGGGATTATGGTACTGTCTAAGGATTTCAAGATGGAATACAGGTTTTTGAACTTCATGGTTTGCTATAACATTTTGCCTCTTGCAAACACGAAGATTTTGAGATGGGATCACATCCTTTACATGTATTTGTTGGGTAGGCCGGACATTGTAAAAGCCAAGAATATCAACATGAACATTCCGTTTTTGATCTGGCGGAGGATGGCAAAGGACATCAAGACTTCCGGGCAAAATGAAAGGTTGCCATTTCCGTTGATTATCATGAGGATTCTGCGACTCTATGAGGTAGATACTCGTTGTGCATCCTATGAGCAAAGCTTAGGACGGATTAATGAAAGGACGTTTGTGAAGTCCTCTGTGCAGCTTAGAACTCCGTCTCAGCGAACTGCTTCACCTCTTGCTGCTCCACCTCCTGCTGCTCCTGCTTCTTCACGTCCTTCTATGGATATTTCTGAAGAGGATGTCTCGGTTTCATCTGTGTATCGTGAGCAACAGCGATTATCTGAAGAGCTTCAGAAATTGTCTGCGGATCAGGCTCAGATAAGGAAGGATGTGAGTAAGATTAAACGTTTGATGAAAGCAATCTTTGATAAATTGGGTTGTTGTAGCTCAGATCTTCATCTGCAGGGTGACGACTCCAACTGAGCGGTGCGGGGTTCCTCCTTTTGTCATTTTGGTGCTTTCTGACAAAAAGGGGGAGATGCTCATGATGATGATGATGCTCATGCTCATGATGATGATAATGATGCCCATGATGCTCATTTTTTGGTGTTTTGCTTAGTTATGTAAATTTAGATTAGATGTTTGCTTAGATGATTTATGACTATGACTTAGATGAACTATGACTGTTGATGTGTCTTGAACTATGACTATTGCTTTGACGTTTATGTTTGATCTTTTGATATGATAAGTATTCTTGAATCTTGATTGTGCTTTAAGAATGTTTTTGCAGGAATGTTCAAGACTTCAAGACTCCATGTTTAAGTCATAGAGTTTGTATTAGGAATGTGAGAAAAGTGTAATTTTTCTTTTATTGGATCGATCATGCAGGAGATTGTCGTTTGGTGATTGCGATGATCTTCTTTTTATTGTTTCTGAGTTGTGTACGAGCATTGTAATATGTTTTGTCATGAAATCGTCAAAGGAGGAGATTGTTAAGGATTTTCTAGGTTGGCGGATTTCGTAAAGTCGAATGAAGTCTTGAAGAGTTGATTGTGGAAGTTTGAAGAAAAGATTCAATTTAAAGAACAAAGACTCATTTTGGAAAGCTCGGCACCTCAGGTATGAAGAATAGATCATTTGTGGTAAAGATATTTAATTATAATAAGTTCAAAAGACTTAGATTGCATTATGAAGCTTAAACTGAACTTTTCAGTGTTCTGGGACCGGTCCCAGAGTTGAGAGATCGGTCCCCGAAGGTCCTCACTGCGTGGGATGTAGAGGCAATCGGTCTCTGAAAAGGGAGATCGGTTCCCGAACATGGAATTTTCTGTCACGCAGCGAGGGACCAGTCTCTGGCATGAGAGACCGGTTCCCTAACGTTGTGTTTTCTGTCACGCAGCGAGGGACCGGTCTCCTACTTGAGAGACCGGTCTCCTCGAGAGGACCGGTCCCTGAGGACGACACCAGTTTTTAAAATAGACTTTTTGCAATTCTAGTCTACTTCTAAGTCTTCTAAACATATAAATAAGCCATGGGGTTCGTCATATGGGTTAAGGCTTTGAATTTCTACTGATCTAAAACCCTAGAAACTTGTTTTCCCATTCTTATGATTCTATTCTTATAACAAGTTTCGTATAATCAACGATCGACTTGATTCTTCGTTTTTTACTCGAGATCTTCTTCGAGAATCAAGTAGATGTTTGATAAAAGGTGAACTCCCATAGCTTATGGTTTTCAAAAGTTGAATCACCGCAAATCTTCGATTCTACAAGCTCCGAAAGGAGGTTTGGCGCGTGGATCTTGCGTGAAGCCGAGGATTCGGTGGACGCTTCAAGGAGTTGAGGCGTTGATGCAGCAAGGAGTTGCGGCGAGGTCGATTGGAGGATTCCTATCGATCAAGGACCGGCGAAGACCATCAACAATAGGAATTCGGTAAATTGAGTAATGTATTTTGGTTAAAATCACTTGTACTCAAGTTTTCTTAGTGGATTTTCTTCGCGTGATCGGTCCCGTGGGTTTTTCACTCCGGATTGGAGTTTTCCCATGTTAAAATCTCGGTGTGCTGTTTTATTTTCCGTTATATCTTTTTATTTGCATCGAGAGTTTTTGTTTTTGCTGTTTTACACCTATTCACCCCCCTCTAGGTGTTTTTTACCTTTTAGACCCTCGGGATCCATATCTTTCACATTAGAGAGCTGTGACATGTATGTTTTTGGAAGTTGTAAAGCAAATATGTAGACTCAATGTAAAGGAAAGATGAATGTGATGTAATAGCTAGATGTATCTCTCTTTATTTCACTTGTATGTTATTTGTGATGCTTGCTCTTACTTGTTTAGCACTTGTGGTGCTCCGTATTGATCATGTATGTATTAAATTTTTTTTCCTGGGCAAATTCTTGTACATGATCGGGTTGTTTAGCCTTGGGCGGACAGGGGAAGTGCTGTCCGTCCGGCGGCATCTGTTCGACGCGCCCGAACCGGACCAAATTGGTAGCGATCTCGAGGCGTGACAGTGTGAAACCACAGGGTACTAACTTGATACACTTTAAACTACAAGGTATTGAAGTGAGAAAGAGCGAAACCACAGGGGGAGTATTTGAAGTTTCCCTTTTATTTTTTTATTATTCTCATTTTTTCTCTCTATAATTTTTTTTGGTCAGACCTCTCCCTTGCCCTCTATCGCAACCATCGCCCTTGCCGGAGTATAACTATTTTTCCCTTTCTTTCTCGTCGGTGTGCTTCTAGGCCCATAGAAACACTTCCTCTTTATCGCTGGCGGCGGTGGTGGGGATGGCGGGTGGAGGAGGGTCGGAGTGGAAAAAAAAAAGAGAGAGTCGCGACACGGCCTCGACGGGGTCGGAGGCGAGGAGGGCGGGGCGTGCGCAGGCGAGGGCGAGGGCATGAGGGGCATTGGCGAGGGGGGGCGTTTTCTCCTCTGCCGACTTCTTCGGCGAGAAAAAAAAAACCCGAGAAAAAAAAAGAAAAGAGAAAAAGGTATAAGTGTATTTTGGTCAGTTTGCTGAAATTCAGACCGAATCTGTAAAATCGAAAAATGCGGTCTAGATTTGTAAAATCTCAAAACTAGTGGATTTTTTATGCAAATTGGCCTTAAAATAATTTAAGGGTAATTATTTATATACTTATGAAAAGTTTATACATTCTTATTTATCATGCTAGAAGGCTAATATAAAAGAATGTCTTTTAACATTTCAAGTTGTTTCAAATATGCTTTATTAAATTCTGTTAGTAATTTGATAGAAACGACCATTCTCTTTATAAAATTTATTATTTTATTCTTTCAAATATATTCTTTAACCGTCTTCAACTTTTTTTATGTTGATATTTTGACTTTATTGTAACTATGATAGAAATTTAACCCAAGTTTAATTTGAGATGGTTTAATGGTATTAACATCGAAGTTATTTTTAAATAATAGAAAATATGCAAAAGGTATATTTAAAATAACAAAATGAAAATATAAGAAATATTTCAGAAATTTTGAAAGATATATAGATAATTATCTCGAAAATTTGAAGTTTGATAAAGTAAGCCAAATTCTTGCAACTGTTATTGGATCCAAAATTACTGCAACTGTTGTTGGGTTAAGCTGCGCCGGGCGTGCAAACATGAACCGATGAACATGTTCCGATCCGGTCGCGCAGAACACCGAAATGACAAAAACATACCCTTCGCTTCTCCGCTTCCCATACTCACGTTTCCTCTCCTCCTTCACGTGAGGAGGGCAAGGCGAATGCAAATTGCAAAACACCTCCTCTCATAAGTCTCAGATCTCCTCCTCCTGCTCCTCCTCCATCTCCTCCCGAATGGCCCCTTCCCCGATCTCAAACGCTAATCCCGATCCCAGTCCCTAACCTCAGCCCTAAGGTCGGATCGGATCGGATCGGATCGGATCGGATCCGCTCTTCTGCTTCTGCTTCTGCCTCTTCGTCGTCGTCTTATTCCTTCCAGGACGATGACGTCGTCGTCCTCCTCCCATCCCCTCGGGGGCGCATCGAGCGCGGGTCGCGTCCTCGGCCCCGCCCTCGACAAGATCATCAAGAACGCGTCGTGGCGCAAGCACTCCGCCCTCGTCGCCGCGTGCAAGGCCGTGCTCGACCGCCTCGACCCCCTCTCCGACTCCTCCGCCCCAGCCGCCGATCCCCCCTCCTCATCCTCCTCTATCCTCTTCGGCCTCTCCGCCGCCGACGCCGACGCCGCCCTCCACCCCCTCACCCTCGCCCTCGACCCCGCCTCCTCCTCCCCCAAGGTCGCCGAGCCCGCCCTCGACTGCGCGCAGAAGCTCTTCTCCCATCGCCTCCTCTGCGGCGACATCGACCACTCCTCGGAGTCCGAACCCTCCTCCTCCACCGCCTCCCGCCTCCTCGCCGCCGTCTTCGCCTGCTGCGCTGGCCCCGGCGACGATGCCGTCGAGCTCGCCGCTCTCAAGGTCCTCATCGCCGCTGTCCGATCCCCCGCCGTCGCCCTCCGCGGCGAGAGCCTCGCCCAGCTCGTCAGGAGTTGCTACAACGTCTACCTCGGCAGCCAGAGCGCCGCCAACCAGCTCTGCGCCAAGCTCGTCCTCGCGCAGGCCCTCACCATCATCTTCGCCCGCGTCGAGGCAGACACCATGGAAGTCCCTGTGCGTACTGTCTCCATTGCCGACATGATGGACCTCTCTGATCGGAGCCTGAACGACGCGAGCCTCGTCCAGACTGCGCAGAACTTCATCAATGAAGCCATGGAAGCTGGGAGTACCGATGCTGCCCTGTCTGCCCTGTCGACAAAGATGCCACAGCCACAGCAGCAGCAGCAGCAGGAGAAGAACAATGCGGCGGATGCGGAGGCGGGGAATGGCGAGATGAGTAAGATCAGGGAGGATGGCCTCTCCCTGTTCAAGAACCTCTGCAAGCTCTCGATGAAGTTCTCGATGCCGGATAATCCTGAGGACCCCCTCTTGTTGAGGGGCAAGGTTTTGTCACTGGAGCTACTCAAGATGGTGGTCGACAATGCCGGACCTTTCTGGAGGACCAATGACAGGCATGCAACGTTTTGTTACTAAACTAAAATTTGTTCGATTTTATTTTTCCTGATTCTTAATGATAGATACACTCTCAAAATGCAAACTTTTTATAAAACATGATGAAAATTAGACTTTTTATGGTCCATGCTACACATAAAGCATCCTGAAGTTGAGATGTTGAGATGTTGAGATCTCGAATAAAATTGGAACTTGTGAGACACCAGTTCCTGTGTAGAAGCTATAAAGATGCGTAACTAAACAAACAAGCCATTGTAACTACTTTGTCGAAAATGTAATAACCACCATCGGCGAATGCTGTGCTCTTTCTGCGGAAAATGTGATAAGCTCTAATACCAACTTTTCCTACTTCCATTTTTTTTTCTTTTTGTGTTTTAATTGATACACAGTTGAAATGCAAGTTTTTTCGAAGATTTCATGAAAACTAGACCTTTCGTTTCATGGTCTCCTCTCACATAGATAACACTTATGTTGAAAACTATTGTGTGATTTGTAAGAACTTCTTTCGTCTTTGTTGTATCTATTGGCAAACATTTGTACTACCCTCTTTTCCGAGAAAATATTTTTACACTTATTAATTTAGGGTTGAGAACTATTAAATAATAGTTCCCAGTCGGTAAGCCGCCGAGAAAAGCGAATTACACAACTAGGTCAATTGAGGTAAAGATAATAAGTAGCTAAAGATAAAGTATGAATAAGGTAATGGAAATAAAAGTTCAAGTACCACAATGCCTCTAAATGACTATGTTAATTAACATGTATATAGCTCTACTACTATCGAATATACAAGTATATAATGACCAACAAGTATGTTCAAGAACTATGTATGCATTCACTAGTTGTGATGTACAATGTTAAGTTTACTTAACTTTTACCCAATTATCGGGGACTTACATAATGTATTGTTCCAGCTTGTGCCACGCCTAATGGCTCCGTGGTAGTCAACATTCTCTCTCTAGGAATGAGCTTTGCCCACAGCATCCCACTTTGGTGCCCAATCCCGCACGGTAAGCATGATGTCGCAAAGGCCAACTCTAGAGTGCCGGCTTGTAGAGAGCGACTCTCACAAGCTTGTGCGAATGAGCACAAAGGCAAACAAGCGTGATCAAATGCATATGAAACCTTATTCATCATGTCTAAATATGGAATATCAACTGACTATCTAGAGGTCGATTATAATGTCATAATGTTATCTCAAATTGTTCATCTTGGTTAAGGACCATATACTTAGCCCTATAACTTGTTATTAAAGTTCTAGCCCAATAGTACCACTAGTTATGTAGTGTCTCATATAATACAACTACTCATCTATAACATGCATATATATGTATACTTGCACAAGAGAAGATTAATAGGTCAATTACAAATTCATGTGTCATGACATGCAAGGCATGTTATTGTCAGTAAACCCTCTGCTACATAGAATACGTAGTCTAGCCCCCAGGTACCAAGCCCTTACTAGCGGGCTTCCGAATAAGATCCCCTTCCTATTGACATCTATGCTCTGCTGGACATAAAAGAGGAGCTCGAGGCCGTACCAAGGATAGATATGTTGATCTCCATCAGCAAGTGAAGAAGGGAATCCTATCTATCTAGTTGCTATAGTCCTAAGGCGAGTTCGAAGTAGATGTGGTAGTTGACTATCTTTGCTTCACACGACGACCCGAAGACTTCTCTGAATCAGAGACAAAAAGCAGGGAAGCTTGCTTCGATCTCCTAATAACAGGATCTGGAGCGGGATTGGCACACAGAAACGTTGTGGAAGTAGTGGTTGTTCGGATCGATTTCATTGCTAGCTCCCCACTGGCCGTTCATGGAGCTATCACCACCTATGGTGCTCCTACTTGGATCTTCTCTGCTGTTTACGCGAGTACTGACTATCGCGAGAGAATAGGCTTTTATTGATATTGATCTTTTGTGTCGGAGTTTGTTTTGTAGAGAATGTAAACTTTCTCATAAAGAATGAATATGCCATGAATCCAAAAATTCTATGATGTCATGACTAGCATAAGAAACCATTTATTAAGTCTTATAACATGATAGGAGACATAGGGGGAGTTCACCCATTTCGATGAGGTCAAAACCACCGAATATCCTTCGAGAACTTGATCGTTTCTCAAATAAAATTGTCCCCTAGACCTCTTGCACCCTAAGAAAATTTTCAAGGGGTTACAAGTTTCTAAAAAGTTCACCACGAAATTCACCAAAAATCTAGTAGAAAATAGGTGAAAATTATGTTTGATCAAGTAAAACTTGGCCAAGGTCCAAATCAATGTAATGGGGCTTCAAATCCAACCTAAAAGAGTGTTCTACATCCGTCAATTTAACCTCAAAAGCTCACAAAAAGAAAATTCCAAAATAAATCCTAGTTTCCACCAAACTAGGTTTTCTACTAAAAATTCTTGCAAAACTCACAAATAGAGAATGCAAGAAGGTTACTAATCTCAAACTAAGCTCCAAATCAAGCTATAAGATGTTAGGGTTGAAGTCCAAGCCTCAAACAAACTCTTTCCTTTAATCCCGAGCTTCCCTCCAAGGCCTAGATGCATGCATACATGAAGGAGATGAAGAAGAGAAAGAAAACTTAAAGATTAGAGAGGTGTTGGAGAAGAAATCCAAGAAGAGAGGAGAGAAACTCACCTCTTTCTCCTCCCTCAACCTCAGCCACAACAAGGCAAATGAGAAGGGTGAAGGGGTATTTTTCATATTGTAACAATATCCCTAAAAGCCCCTCAAATCTCAAAAATTACAAACTGTAAGAAGCAGTCTCTGCACCATTGAGTACTGGTACACGAATTGGAGTATCGGTACTCGGGCAGTTTCGTTACCCGAAGGTCAATTCCGGAAAACTCGAACGTTGGATATTCCGGTTTCTATCGCGTTCCGGTACCCGTCCGATGCAGTACCAGTACTCAGCTGAGTTCCGCAAAACTTGAGAGTTGCCTAAATCAGCACTCCACTGAGTTCCGGTACCTCATACCCAGTACCGGTACTTAACACAAAAACTGCAGTTTCGCAGGATTTGATGTCAAAATCCGTTCTCGGGCCCATTAAGCTTCGAAAACAGACCAACACACCCGAAACATCAACCCAAACTCCCAAAATAGCTCAAAATGCTGTTCTTACACTAGAACTCTGCAATTTGCTAAAGTTCAATGTGCTACATGTGCTCCATGAACCAAGTCTTGCGACTATTCATTTGGGAATTTGTCGTAGTTTACTTCAATGACATTCTAGCACAAGTCCTGAAACTCATATAGACCAATTAAGACAAGTGCTTCAAACTTTAAGAGATAACAATTTATACCTGAATCTTAAGAAATTTACTTTTCTGATTGATAGCCTTACCTTCTTAGGATATGTGGTGTTTACCGAGGGAATTAAGGTAGATTCTGTTAAGATAAAAGCAATTCAGAGTTGGCCAACCCCAAAGACTATGACTGAAATATGATGTTTTCATGGACTTGCGTTGTTTTATCGGCATTTCATTCGAAATTTTAGTTCATTAATTGCTCCAATAATTGATTGCCTAAAAAGGGGTAAATTTACTTGGACGCCTGAAGTTGAAAAAGTTTTCAATTGGTTCAGGACAAACTTACAAAGGCTCCAGTACTTGCCTTGCCCGACTTCAAAGAGGGATTTGAAATTGATTGTGATGTCTCACATATTGGAATTGGAGGGGTACTATCTCAAGAAAAACGTCCTATAGCCTTTTGTAGTGAAAAATTGAACTATGCACGAGCGTGTTACTCTACTTATGATCTTGAATTTTACGCAATTGTGTAGGCTTTGAAACACTGGCAACCCTACTTGATTCATTGAGAGTTTATTTTTAATTCGGACCATGAAGCATTGTGATATTAAAATTCTCAAAAGGACTTGAACAAAAGACATGTCAAGTGGACTGTATTCCTGCAAGAACACACTTTTCATTTGCGGCATAAACAAGGTGCATTGCAATCATGTCGTTCATGCACTCAACCATCGAAAACATTTGCTTGTCACTTCTTTCTTACGGATAGTAGGATTTGAGGTAATAAAGGACAAATATCAAAATGACCCTAACTTCGGTACTATCCTAGAAAAGTGTCCATCTCCTAACAATAATTCTCCTTCTGATTACTGTTTGAACGAATACTTTTTCAGAAAGTCCAAGTTGTGCATTCCCTAGGGATTGTTAAGAGAGTCCTTGATTCATGATTTACATAATAGTGGGCTAGGGGGCATTTCGGGAGAGACAAAACTTTGGATTAGTTTAAGAGCGGTATCGTTGTCTTAACATAAGTGAGGATGTTGAAAGATTTGTTTAGCGTTGTAAAACTTGTCAATCATTTAAAGTACAAACTCAAATACCGGCTTGTATACTCTGCCCATTCCTACTATATCTTGGGAAGAAATTACCATGGATTGTCCTAGGCCAACCCAAGACTGCACGCCAAGTTGATTCAGTTTTGTGGTTGTTGATCGTTCTACAAAAATAGCTCATTTTTTTCCTTGCAAAAAACTTCTGATGCATTACATATTGCAAAATTATTTCTCAATGAAATTGTACGTTTACATGGTATTACTAAATTAATTGCCTCTGATCGTGACACATAATTTGTTAGTCATTTTTGGAGAACTTTAACGTCAAAAGCAGGAAGCAAATTGAATTTTAGTAGCCCATATTATCCACAAACTGACGGGTAGACGGAAATAGTAAATCAATATTTGGGTAATCTTTTAAGATGTTTAGTTGGAGAAAAACAACCACAATGGGATTTAATCACACTCAAGCTGATTTTGCTTATAATAGTTCCATAATCGAAACATTGGAAAATCTCCTTTTGAAGCTTTAGCCCACTTCCTTGACCGAGCACCCATACCTTACCCTAATAGAGTTAGTGCAGATGTCAAATATTATCTAAAACAGATTCAAGAGGTGAAGCAACAAGTTCATCAGAGATTGCGGGATTTCACTATCAAGTATAAGGAGTCAGTAGATAAACATCGTCGAGGAATGACTTTTAATTAAGGGGATAATGTTTTAATATATTTTAGGAAAGAAAGGTTCCTAGTTAGAGGTTATAGCAAGTTGAATAGGAAAAAGTAAGAGCTATTCAAAATTCTGAAGAAGTTAGGGGAAAACGCTTATCTAGTTGATCTGCCCCTAGAAGCATCGACATCCCCGATCTTCAATGTCAGCGAGCTATATGAGTATCATGTAGAGGCCCCCTCTACTATCGATATTTGTGGCTTGACATCTCGCACCAACATTGAAACACCATCAGATGGGGTGGAGGAAATTCTGGATGTGCGTGAGTCTGCAACGTGTCGTGGTACCCATCATCGATACTTATTAGTACATTGGCGTAGGCGACCATTGTCTGACAGCAATTCAATTTCTAAGGCGGAGTTGTGCCAACTTCGAGAGGACTTGTACTAGAGCTATCAGGATGCCATCTTGACGGGGTCGAGCTCTCTCCGATTCAGGGAGAATTGATGCAGCAAATAAAACTTTTTATTTTTGAATGCAATTTTCGTTGTAAGTTCGTGTTTGATTCGGGCTTAAATCGATTAGTTTTAGTTGATTTAGTTAACCCAAACCTTTTCTCCAATAAACATAGAAACAATCCCAAAAAAGCCTTTTGGTTTTCCTAAAATTGCTTCGTCGTCTATGCATGACCCTTGGGTGACTGAAGAAGAAAAGGCAACAATTTATTATAGGATAGGTTCTTAACACTATAAATACTTGGTTCTTAATGCTTTGAGGGCAGACTTGATGAATAGAAACTTACTTTTGCTCTTGTTCTTATTCTTGCTATAGTGTTCTTTTTCCTCTACTTGATCATTGTCGATTCTTCCTCCTGGCAAGATCGGTTTCTACTTTTGCCCCTCTTCTTCTGGGTGTTTGCCTCTTCTATTTCTTCCCCGTTGTTGAAGTTCTGCTCGTGGTATACCGCCTTCCTAGGTGATCGTGGATCCCCCGCAATTGTGTGATCGATGCGCTTCTTATTATCTTCTTTTCTCCCTCATCTCCTGATATCCCATTATCCTTTTCAATCTAGACTTCCACCATTATCAATCATCATTGCCAAAACAACTAAATCTAAAAGTTTTAAGTCTGATAAAACCGAATTTACCTTTTTGGAACTATTATTTATTTTTAGTTGGTTGTTTTTATCTCATATATTGAAGGTTTATTACCGTCTTAGTATTGTTTCAATTCGATTTTAATTTTGTCTTGCTGAAATCTTGTTTTGCTTCTTACTTTAATTTTAGTAAAGCTCTGCGGAATTGATAGATTTGAACCTAGTTTATTTCAAGAAATACCTTTAAACGAAAACAAAGTTGAAAATTTAGATTTAGCAACCCCTTGGTTTGCGTCAGAGAGAGAAAAAGTGATAACATGGCTGAAAAAAAATGTCCTTGTTATGACAAAATTTGAAAAACTCTTGTTAGTCGGGTAAAACCGTCGAAGAAAGTTGAGAAATAGAGAGGAAAATGAAGCAACGAGCAATGCCGCTGGTGACTGGTCTATGTTTGCGGGTGTAGACGGAGCAAAGCTTTTATTACTGACAAAAGTGGAGTACAAAAGGATGTCTCTTGGAAAACTCTAGCGTCGAAATTTACCCAATGCTTTCTTTTGATATGCCCCAATCCATGGAATAAGCGGTATATTTATATAAGTGGTTTGATAATAAGACTAGGGATAATATCAACTAAACTAATCAGGTTGATCAAAATAGAATAAGATTAGGAGTACTAATCCTGATATAACTTAAATGGTCAACCAAAAACATAATAGGTTAGGAAAACTACTGGCCATATCGGCCTAAGCCCCCTACTACGACCATAGACGACTACAATATTTCTTGTTCGCTTTCTAAAGAATATCGCAACATCATAAATCGGGGCAGGTCCAAGAATTTGAGACACATTTAACAGACTATTATTGAGGCTTGATGCTTGTATAGTCTCAGGTAATGCTTTAAGAGGTGTGATGTGAGACCCCAGATAGTCCTATATATGAGATATAATAGGGCTAAAACTCTTAACCCGGCTTAAGCATTTTGGGTGGTGGCAAGGCCCAAGAGGTTAAGAGAGTTAAGCGTGCTAGGACGGGAGTAGTCCTAGGATGGGTGACCCCCTGGGAAGCTGGGGCGTTACAGATGGTATCAGAGCCAATTACCAGCCGGAAGTGTGAGATGAGTCTCGGCTGAGCCAGGGTCTGGATGACGGGCTAGCGAGATGAGTCTCACATCGCCTGGTACTTGTGAGTCTGAGCCTGACGAGGACGTCAGGGCTTAAAGGAGGGGAGATTGTGAGACCCCAGATAGTCCTATATATGAGATATAATAGGGCTAAAACTCTTAACCCGGCTTAAGCATTTTGGGTGGTGGCAAGGCCCAAGAGGTTAAGAGAGTTAAGCGTGCTAGGACGGGAGTAGTCCTAGGATGGGTGACCCCCTGGGAAGCTGGGGCGTTACATGTGAGGTGCAAAAAGTGCAAAGGACTTTTGGAGCCTCGGTGCAAGGCTTCTGGCTCTATTGGGCTAAGCCCCGTGCTTAACGCCATTGACCTCTACAAAATTTCTTGTTCAGTTTCTAAAGAATTTCAAATGACATAATAAGTCGGGGAGGGTCCAAGAATTTAAGACATATCTAACAAACTTATTACCGAGGCTTGATGCTTGTGCAGTCTTAGGCAATGTTTTACAAGGTGTGAGGTGCAAATAGGTGCAAAGGACTTTTGGAGCCTCGGTGCAAGGCCCACGTGTGAGGTGCACGCTTGAAGAAGGTGAGGCAAACCTTGATACAATTTTCTTTTTAAAATAAGTACTCTTGAAATAATCTAGTAACGAACAAAAACAAAATAAGACATTAAAAGCAAATTACCCAAAAAATCACTCACAAGCAAGCATATACTGCAAGAAAAGAGACAAAATTAGTATATGTAAATGCTAAATATTGTAGCAAACTAGTAAAATAGCAATGCGACATGAACTCTCAATGTTTAAAAGGTAAAATAATGGAATTATTAATGAAATAAAGAAAGGGCATCACAGAAATAAAAGTTCTACATAAGAAACATGTGACCCATTTATCCTTAACATATTGTGAGGCCCCTGCCTCACGTGCACTTCGTTCCCCAGCACAGTGCTGCACCTCAGGTGAAACATGGTGCAGAGGCTTGTGCCTTGCGCCGGCTGAGGCATACGTCTTTTCAAACAGTGGTCTTAGGTTACGACGTTCCGCCTTTGGTGCAATGAGGTGCAGAGGCTTGCACCTCGCACCTGCTAAGGCGTGCACCGCAGGTGCGCCTTTTCAAACACTTAACCAGAGGTTTGTACTATTCTAGGTTTTAGTTTTTTGTGATATTCTAGATACAGTTTTTTTTATTCACAAACTGTTGCTAGCTGTTTATATCTGTTATTATTACTTCAACTACCATCTCTCCCATTAGTTCAATTTTCATTGTTTTGTACCTAGCGTGAGACATGGAAGTTATTTGCTTACTCAAAGGATCAATATGGAGGTTATGTGGAGACAAAGAAATATTAGTATTGGACCTCAAGGATATTGAGATTTGCCAGTCAGTAAATGTTAGCTCAAATTAGGTTTGAGAAAAAAAAACTTGTATGTGGAATTATTTGGGTTGTATAATATCTTGGCTTGTCTAGTGCATTTAGCTGTAGGCATGACTCATGTACTAATCATACACGTTCCAACTTGATAATCTCAGCAATATTCATTAAATATTTGCATATAAACCTGCACATTTTACTGAAATTGCAATAATGTTCATTTTTATCACTAAGTTGCGGTGATAAATTGACTCTCAGCTGATTTTTGTGACTAAGAAAGTTAATGCATCGTTTGTTATTCTCATTCAATTCCTTCTATTCAACAAATGCAAAAAATTGATTGTTGTTATCAAATTAAATTACCAAAGGCCCCGTATTCTGTCACCTATTTTAGATAGATTCTTTCACCATCTTACCATTATTTGAGGTGGCATGTTATCAGTTTTTGTCAAAATGTCAAAATTTTGCCATCAATGTCTTAGAAGTGATATTACCTATCTGTTTACTTAATTACTCGTTTTTTTATTTTCTACCACTCTTTTGTACGTTTGTCGACTGTAGAGGTTGAATAGCATTTCTGCGGTTCTGAAGCTGTATTTTCACATTCATATATGCACAGATGGAAATATTCGTTAAATCCTAAGCGACGATCATAGCAATAGAAGATAAAAATGCACTATTTACTTTAGGCTAGTTAACTCTGACTGGTGCCTTTTTAATTAAAAACTACTCTTGACACCCTCCTTGTTCATACAGGTATCTTGGAGCAATTAAGCAGTACCTCTGCTTATCATTGTTGAAGAATAGCGCATTGTCAGCAATGAGTATTTTTCAGCTTCTCTGCTCTATTTTCATGGGCTTGTTGTCAAGGTTTAGATCTGGGCTGAAAGAGGAAATAGGGATTTTCTTTCCCATGCTTGTTCTACGAGTTCTTGAGAATATTCTTCAGCCTAGTTTCCTGCAGAAAATGACGGTTCTCAACTTGTGGGATAAGATCTGCCAAGACCCGCAGGTTATTGTTGATATTTTTGTGAACTATGATTGTGATGTCGATGCGCCAAATATTTTTGAAAGGTACCAGAGTCTACAGAATTGAACAAAAGTCCATCACTTGTTCCTTCCTTTCGACAAATAACCAAAGCTAAAGTTCCTGCCATTTCGTTTAAGCCAATTGAATGAATAATAAAATATACTGTAATGTTTCAACTCTGAGTATCATTCTCCTTGTTACAACCTTTTTTCCTGCAAATTTCAGTTAATATGTATTAAAACACTTTTAATTCCATCAGATGATCGCAGGACTGTCAATGGTCTTGTCAAGACTGCTCTTGGTGTCCCTCCTGGATCTGTGACAACATTATCCCCAGCCCAAGATTATACTTTCCGAAATGAGTCGATTAAATGCCTTGCTACTATCATTAAGTCAATGGGCGCATGGTTGGATCAACAATCGAAAATAGGAGATTTTTATCTTAAAAGTACTGAGACTGATCATTCACCAGACAACCCTATTTCAATCAACGGAGAAGAAGGTAATGGAATTGATTACGAATTGCAGTCCGATTTTAGTGTTGAACTCTCTGGTGCTGCGACACTTGAGCAACGCCGTGCCTACAAATTAGAGCTTCAGGTGAAAATGGTGTCTTGTTCTGTGTAGTACTATTTCTTGTTGCTAGCCCACACTTATTAAAGGTTCCAAGTGCTCTTATTTGTTAAACTAAATAAACTGTCTATTGCAGAAAGGCATAACATTGTTCAATAGGAAGCCTTCCAAGGGTATTGAGTTTCTTATCAACACAAAGAAAATAACTTCTTCTCCGGAAGCGGTAGCTTCTTTCCTGAGAAGCACAGCTGGGTTAAATGCTACAACTATTGGAGACTATCTGGGTGAAAGGGATGAGTTCCCTTTGAAAGTTATGCATGCCTATGTGGATTCACTAAATTTTCAAGGCATGGATTTTGGTGAAGCAATTAGGTTCTTCTTACGAGGCTTCAGGTTACCTGGAGAAGCACAAAAAATTGATCGTATCATGGAAAAGTTTGCCGAGCGCTACTGCAAGTGCAATCCGAATTCTTTTACTAGTGCGGATACTGCATACGTTCTTGCTTATTCTGTAATTATGCTTAATACAGATGCTCACAATACCATGGTCAGAGATAAGGTGGGTTTTGTTAAGTTTCTTGTCATTTACTTTAGAAATTGTGATTTGAAGTTCATTCCTTCTTGCATTTGTTACTGCAGATGTCGAAGGCTGATTTCATTCGTAACAATCGAGGAATTGATGACGGAAAGGATTTACCTGAAGACTATTTAGGTTCACTGTATGATCAAATTGTGAAAAGTGAAATAAAAATGAGTGCTGATTCTTCAACTGCACAAAGCAAGCAGCCAAGCAGTATCAATAAACTTTTAGGCTTGGATAACATTTTTAATCTAGTTGGATGGAAACAGGCGGAAGAAAAGGCTCTAGGTGCAAATGACTTTCTTATTAGGCATATCCAAGATCAATTTAAAGCAAAGAGTGGGAAATCTGAGTAAGATTGATTCAGAATAATTCACACTAAAATGTTTGATTTGCTTCTTACATTCAATTGTAAATAGCTTACTCAAGCTTGTTGATAATGCAGGTCAGTATTTTATGCTGTCACAGACACGGCAATACTAAGATTTATGATGGAGGTTTGTTGGGCCCCTATGATGGCTGCTTTTAGTGTGACGCTTGACCAAAGCGATGACAAGGCTGCGACGTCTCAGTGTTTGCAAGGCTTTCGATCCGCTGTGCATGTCACTACAGTAATGCGTATGCAGACACAGAGAGATGCTTTTGTGACAACTGTAGCCAAATTCACGTGCCTTCACTCTGCTGCTGACATGAAGCAAAAGAATATAGATGCTATGAAGGTAAGATCTCTGAGAAAGGAAGATTTCTGCATAATTAAATGTTAAACTTCTATAAATGTTTGAATTTTGATGTTGGGCTGCTGATGGTCACATCTACAGTCACAGCGGTGTAAAACTAGATATTTATGATTATCAGAAACAGTTTATGAGTATCAAAAACGGACTTTAATCTCATGCAATGTAAAACACTGAATGATTGACGAGTTGCAATTTGATTGCTAGTTTTCCAGTTAAATAGTTTAGTTCCTGGGTTCCTTTTTTTCTTTTTGCAACATCACCTCTAGTAAACTTTCCATCAAAAGTCGACTCATTCGGCGAGCACTTGCGACCATGGTGACTTTGTTCGACAAACAAGCAGAGTCCATCCTGGACACTCGACTCATTCGGCGACGTGGAGTTCCGCCGAATCTTGAGTACTTGGTGAAGTGGAAGAATCTCCCCTACGGCGAGGCTAGTTGGGAGAAAGCGGATACACTTTGGCAGTACCAAACGCTCATCGACGAGTTCCAAAAGCAGCGCGCGACGAGGACGCCTGCGCATTGGGTGGAGGAGGGTGTCAGGGACTTAGAATCAGTGTTTGAAAAGGCCCGAGGTGCAAAAAGGCGCAAGACTCTCGTGGAGCCTAGGCGCGAGGCGCACTGCGAGGTGCGCGCCTCAAGAAGGCGAGGCGCACATTTACTAAGACATTTAATTTGATGTTCTACATTAAAAAAACTCTAAAATAACCATACAAAAATAAAATAACTACACATGCATATAGATTCTCAAGTTAAAAGAAATATATTTTAACTTTCAACTTAAAACTTAAAAGTGATTGTGGTGTCAATGTTTTCATTTGGTCATTCTTCAAGTATCATCCTCGTCCTCATCCTCATCCTCTTTGTGCTGCTCCTCCTTGCTTGTTCCTACTGCCAGGATGGCTGAGGATGCTTGCCGGAAGCCCACGGATACAGAAGGGATAGGAGAACACGAGAGGGAGAGGCGAGGGCGGTAGAAGGAAAGAGGGCGGTAGATGGATTTCATTAGGGTTTTTTTAGGTTTCTTTTAGGATCTTTTAATAATCTTATCGGGTTAAAACATAACATTTATATCCGAAACCCAACAACCCAATAACATTAATCCAAAACCCAATAACATTAAATATTGCGAGGCGCGCGCCTTATGTGCACCTCGCACCTCGCCTGAGGCACGCGCCCCAACCATGAGGCGCACGCCTCAGCAATAGTGCCTCGCCTCGCGCCTATGCGCTGAGGCGCGCGCCTCAGGTGCGCTTTTTCAAACACTGCTTAGAATAATTTTGTGGCAGCCCGGTCCCTGGCCCAACTTTGCTAGCGAAAACGGGTTGAATTGGTTGTCAAGGAGACCCAAACTGTCACACCTCGAGACCGCCGATTTGGCAGGTTCGGGCACGTCAAACAGACTCCAAACGGACAGCACCTCCTCTGTCCGCCCAAGGCCAAACAACAAGATCATGTATAAACAAGTTGCCCAGGAATAACTTGAACGATATACATGATCATACACGAAGCACCACAAGTGCTAACAAGTAAGAGCAAGACACAAGTATACATACAAGTGAACAAAAAGAGAGAATTCTATTTATTACATTCATTCATCCACAATTTACATCTTATTTACATTTACATCTCCCAAAAGATATATAAGCAAGTTCATCATATCGTACATAGATAGCTCTCCAAATCCTCACCTATACAAAGTCACTCATGTACATAGGGTGCCACTAATGCAAAAGGAAAGCTACTAATACTAAGGTGCTTTGCCCTTACCGTGATCCTCGCCCGGAGCGCTCGAACTAGGCCCTGCAACAAAGTGGGGTGAGAACTATATAAATATAGTTCTCAGTAGGTTCGGCCGCTGACTCCGCCGATCTTCCCACTAGGTCTAAGCATGTATAAGTAGATAAACAGATAGATAGATATGAAATAGCTACGAGCATAGTAAGGAAATCTACAATAATATACTACTATGCCTCAATCAATCGAAACGAATGTATGCACTATACCGTAATGAGCTCACTATCATGATACTATGTTCAATAAACGATGACATTCATTTATTCACCCAATCTCTTGGCTAACCCTAAGGTTCGCCCTCGACTCACTATGCCATCTCGTAAGGTAAGGAGACGCACCTCGCTCGCAAACCTGAGACCGTCTGCGGGACATCAACTCTGCCCCTCGTGTGACAACTCCGGAGCGCACGGCTTGTGTAGAGTGACCACCCCAAGCTCAAACAGACTATGAGTATGATCCAATCCTCTCAACTGGAGGATACCCTACCTACTAGGGCTAACAATCACTCGGGAATCCACCTATCCCAATGTTCATATTCGAGTGTTCCAACTACACTAAGTTCTTATGCAACTCATAGCTAGGGAAATTCACCTATCCCTAAGTTCATGAGCGTTTCTTCTACACTATGTTTTCATGCCACTCATCATGTTATCAACACTATTTACATGCCACTCGTTATGTTGTTACGAAACCGTCAAGTTCATTTCCTATCTCGGCACTATAGGATATTGATGTCAAAACCCGATCCCTACCTATTCCTAAATTCATGTATCCACCTCATACTATGATATCAACTAGGAAAGCATAAGGAATGGAAATGCAATACAATCCTACGATGCATATATATAAGAGATGCAAGATCAATAGTGTACTAAGACAAAAAGGGAAACCCGGTTGCTTCGGGATGACACCCCCCACCTTTTTGGCGATGTCGCGACTCTAGGAACACGATTCGGCGATTTTAGGACGTCGCCTCGGCCTTCCAGGCGGAAACGAAGCTCCAACCGTCCTTTTCGCCAATAACTTCGCACAGGCTCGACGGATCGCCGAACCGACGTCGCCAACGTGTTTGAATACCTAGCAATTAGGTTTACATAGATCTAATGTAGATCAAAACCCATCATCTCACAAAAACTCCATTTGAACCCTAGATTTCAACCAATGCAAGAATCCTCTATATAACTTCATGATTCAAGCATTAACCCTTTACATAGCACCCTAAGATGCATCTAAAACCATTTTAGAGCTTAAAAATCTAAACCCTAGGAATCTACCATTAAAGGGCTTAGAAGCTTACCTCCAAAAGCTTGCACCTAGGTGAAGAAGAAGAAGAGGATGGTGGTAATCCTTCTCCTTGCCTTAATCTCCACCAATTCCTTCTCCTTTCCCACCTTGTAGAGAGAGAGAAAGAGAGTTTAGAGAGAGAGAGAGAGGGAGGGCTAAGTTTAGGGTTAAGGGAGAGTGAAAGAGAAGAGTGTCTATCACCCCTCTCTTAATCCCCAATGTCACAATTGCTCAAAATCCCCTCAACAATGCTAGTTATGCATAGCCCAAACTGGACATTTTCGGGCTACGGGGACCGGTCCCTCTAAGGGGGGACTGGACCCCGAGAGCGAGTCAGTGCGCAGGATTGCAATCTGCCATTTCCCACGCGTACGGGGTCCGGTCCCCTGCCAAGGGACCGGTCCCCGAGAGCACAAAAATTCTGCAATGTGCAGATTTGCACTATCTTGCTCTCCAAGGCCCCCTGCAATGCACTTTATGTGTTTTTGACGCATTCGGCCTCTCCGAAGCGTTCCGAACTCGTCTTCGATCAATTTTGATCGAAGTTCGGATTTACGTTTCGCGGTTTTCCTTTCCTTACACAAACCCAACCCGCTGTGGAAAACTCAAGAGTTGCAAAACTGCCATGAGTTATGGTGTGATTCTTGAGCTTTTGGCTAGTATGAGGGTTTATTATGAGTAGGCTAGTGGGTGGGTTATGTGGCTAGGTTCATTGTATCCTTAGGCCTATAAATAGTGGGGTTTGGCTAAGGCCAAGATACACAAGAGAGAGTGTGTTTGTATGCTGTAATTTCTTTTTCTAAGTAGTGGAGTACTTAACTTTTTGAGTGAACCTCTGTCTCTCTCTCTCTCGTTTCTTCCCTTTGCATACTTAGTCGTAGGGTGCGAAGGTCCGCGCTAGCAACAAGGACAAAGGTTTGTTCATCTCTGCGAAGAAAGGTGGGCGCCGCACGGGCTTTTTGAACGAAAACGCTAAGTCCGTGACAGTACGCTGTGCTTGCCACCTGTCGCTCATGCTTGCTGCTGCTGTTGTTGCTTCTTCTCAGAAGATTTTGGGGGTGGTGGGGTGAGAGAGAGAGAGAGAGAGAGAGAGAGAGAGAGAGAGTCTGACAGAGAGGAAGCGAGGAGAGGGAGGGGGTGACGGTAGAGATGAGAAAGATGAGGGCATTTTTTTTTCTTGGAAACCGTTAGCTCGAAGCCTTAACGTAATATATGAAATTTGACTTATTATCCAACCTAGTAAGACAAAAAACTGCATAATTTCGCATGCTTGGCCGTGTTAAGAAAGTGCGGCTCGCCTGCATATCAGACCGCATAAGGTATATGCTGTGCGGATTGGGCGTTGCACCGCATATGCGATCACATAGCCCGTATATCAGACCGCATAAGGTACATGCATTCCATTGCACCACATATGTGGCTGCATGAAACACAGTTTGGAACATTGATTATTGGATATGTTAAAAATAATACTACACAATATGACATTATCAAATATCAAGGTAAAAACAGACTGATCTTTTACCTGCACTATGGACTATTTGATTTGGTTACCCAACTTTTTGAATTTTTGATTTTACTACCTAGCTTTTCAATTTGTTTGATTTAAGTCAGTCAAGACTTTGAAATTTGAATATGTCGTTTATCTTTACAAGTTTGATTAGTATATTTCATGCAAATAAATTCATTAAGGTAAGTGATTGCCTTAAATTTGAAGTCAAAGTGCTGTCGTCTGACTCAAATCAAACAAATTGAGAGGTTGGGGAGTAAAAGCCAAATTTTGAAAAGGTTGGGTAGCCGATTCAAAATGGTCTATAGTTAATGAAAGTTTTGTACATTTTTACCAAATATTAATAACCAAGCAGTTAAAATAAGAAGTATTTAAAATATTACTAACCAGTAATTATATTACTATGAAGATAGTTACATTTATATGCGTAATTGGTAAACAAATTTATATGAACATAGTTACATGTGTACATGTATACTCATCAATTCGACATCAATTATGGCACTTCAAACCCATGTAAAGAAAAAAAAGAAAGAACTGCTGCATATGTGGCTGCATATTTTGTTGCCTGTCACATGTGCGGCCACATAGTGGTTTGACCGCATATTGCGTTGCATATTACGTATGCGGAGCGGTTGATGGCCCGAACCTGCATATGCGGCCGCATAAACCGCTCTTTGGAACACTGATATCTAGAATGAAAGCTTAGAGTAATTTGTGGTTTTGAGCATTTTTGTTGTGCCAATTTCCATTTCTGGAATGATTTGTTTTTCACTTTACCATGATAATTTAGTTTCGAAACTCTTTTTTTTCGCCTATTGCGTGTAATTTGTTTATTGAGCTTATTTGAGTATTTTAAATTTCCTGAGAATTTTTGTTAATGTGGGCCTTGTTCCTTGGGCTTGCACCAAGGCTCTAGGAGCCCTTCCACTATTTAAATCTATATCATAGACGTATGTCGTTCAAATTGTGCATTTTATATCCTTGAAAAATAGCCCATATTTGTTCAAATACCTCTCTGCTTTATCTTTCCTTAACAGAATGTCTAAACTTTCAACATTATACTGTAAAATGAGCATTATAGCTTTATTGTTATTGTTACTTTTGGTTATACCATCTAAATATTCATAGATAGCTTAGTACCAAAATCTCTATGTTGTGTCAATTTGCATTTCTGGAATGATTTGTTTCTCACTTTATGGTGATAATTTAGTTCTGAAACTTTTTTTTTTCCCGCCTATTGCATGTGATTTATTTATTGATCTTAATATGAGTATTCTAAATTTCCTGAGAATTTGTAGATGTGGGCCTAATTCCTTTGGTATGCACCTAGGCTGTAGGAACCCTTGCACTGTTTGGATCTATCACCTAGACATATCGTTCAAATTTTGCATTTATAAGTTATAACCTTACAAAATAGCCCATATTGGTTCAAATGCTGCTCCCCTTTATCTTTCCTTAACAGAATGTCTAAATTTTCAAATTAAACTGTAAAATGACCATTATAGCTTTATACATTTTTTTAATGTTATCTACCATCGAAAAATTGTTAGATGGCATATTACCAAAATCTCTATGATGTGTCAATTTTTATTTCTGGAATGATTTGCTTATCACCTTACTGTGATAATTTAGTTTTAAAACTATTTTTGTTTTTTCCACTTGTTGCATGTGATTTGTTTATTGAGTTTATATGAGTATTCTAAATTTCCTGAGAATTTTTGTAGATGTGGGCCTTATCCCTTGGGCATGCCCCTTGGCTCTAGGAGCCCTTGCGCTGTTTAGATCTATCATGTGGGCATATGTAGTTCAAATTTTGCATTTGTGTCCTTGCAAAATAGCCCATATTTGTTCAAATGCCTCTCTGTTTTTATCTTTCCTCAACAGAATGTCTAAAATTTCAACATTAAACTGTAAAATGACCATTATAGCTTTATTATTATTATTATTATTATTTATGTTCTATTATCTATCATCCAAATATTGGTAGAGGCCTTAGTACCAAAATCTTTTATGAAGCGATCTTAGTTGATTTGTATCCTCAGTTAAATGTTGATGGGGTTGACCTTGGCAAGTGCTGCAAGCAAAGTTTGGAGGGGCGTATTATCGACTACACTATCTTTTGGAGTTCTTTTATCCAAATGGCACTTTGTAGGGCATACATGTAAATGCATATATTTTGAAGGCTATATAGGCAAAGGCCTCTCTATGATGAGGGAGATGGATTATTGAGATTCTCAGATATTGACTAACTTTAATATCGAAATTCGAAAGTATTATTTCCTCTAAATAATTTTGGAATGGTGCCTTGTTTTTATATTTTGCAACTATATGGATAATGATCTGTTATCAGATTCTTCTTAGTATTATAAGAAATGAAGAATTAATGAAAGAAATAAAGAAAGGTGTATCAAAGATGCATATATGAGATAAAATCTTGGGAGAGCTTAGCTGGTAATTCTGAGTCTGAAATAACTTTTTGTTCATTTGCAACATTCATATTCAAGTCGTTGAAACTAGAAGTGTATGCGTTAGCTAGAATTGAATTAGATTGAGTTGGTTTCTATGTATTTTATCATGGTTAGACATTCCTTTCTGCTTTTAAAAACATAACTCTGCTATTACATAGCTAATTAACAGGTAAACAGAGAAGGATGAGACTTTTAAAAGATGTAACAGAATGTACTGATTCCTGGAACTTGGACTACCTTGATTTTCAAGTATTTTCTGTTGAAGTAGGTCTTTTTTGCAAGAATGATGCGAAGATCTGGATTGAATTACTGTAATTGATCTCATGTAAGTGCAATACTATATTGCATGAATGTAATGAGGCATGCTTGCTTTGTTTGCATACTTTTCTGAAAGGTTAGATTAGAGTTTGCAACCCTGCTGTTCCTTCGATGTCAAATCAATGAAATTATCAACTTTCTCTCATGTTAATGTATCTTTAGAAATCATGCCATCATCAAGTGGCACTTGCACAACAAAGTTTTGCTGAGTTTCTGTGTTAACAGGCTATAATATCGATAGCAATCGAAGATGGTAATTATTTACAAGAAGCATGGGAGCATGTGTTAACATGTCTTTCACGATTTGAGCATTTGCACCTGCTGGGTGAGGGTGCTCCCCCTGATGCTTCATTCTTTACTGTAACTCTTGCTGAATCAGAAGAAAAACTGCCAAAGGTACCCACGATTCCTTCCTTGAAGAGAAAAGGCAATAATGCGCTTCAACATCCAGCAGTAATGGCTGTTGTTCGTGGGGGTTCTTATGATAGTGCATCAATTGGAAACAATACCTCAGCGCTGGTTACTCCAGAGCAGATTAATAGTTTCATATCAAACTTGAATTTATTAGACCAGATCGGGAATTTTGAGCTAAATCATATTTTTGCTCATAGCCAGAGATTAAATGGTGATGCCATAGTTGCTTTTGTAAAAGCTTTATGCAAGGTCTCCATGGCGGAACTGCAGTCTCCAACAGATCCTCGCATTTTCAGCCTCACAAAAATTGTAGAAATTGCGTAAGGATCATTTTGAAACCTTTTTTTCTGATTTTAGAAATTTCATACCTGGAATCAAACAAGATTTGAAGTTCTGAAATTTTGTTTTGGTCTCACTCCAACCTTTTGTCTTTTGCAGGCATTACAATATGAGTCGTATACGATTGGTGTGGTCACGTATCTGGAACGTTTTATCTGACTTTTTTGTCTCTGTTGGGTTATCGGAGAACCTTTCAGTTGCAATATTTGTGATGGATTCCTTAAGGCAGTTGGCCATGAAATTTTTGGAGCGAGAGGAACTGGCAAATTATAATTTTCAGAATGAATTTTTAAGACCTTTTGTGGTAGTTATGCAGAAAAGTAGTTCTTCAGAAATTAGGGAGCTAATAGTCCGATGTGTCTCCCAAATGGTTTTGAGTCGGGTTAATAACGTTAAATCTGGTTGGAAAAGCGTTTTCATGGTATGTGTTATCTCTTCGTGGACCATACTTATTATTCAAATTGCTTCTTCACCATTCTTTACATTGTAATGGTGAATGTAAGCTCCTTGGGTCAATTACTTATGAATAACAGTTTAAAAAATTCTCTTGACATTTTAGGTTTTTACAACTGCTGCTGCTGATGATCGAAAAAATATTGTCCTATTGGCTTTTGAGACCATGGAGAAAATCGTTCGAGATTACTTCCCTTACATAACCGAGACGGAGACCACAACATTTACTGATTGTGTCAAATGTCTTATCACGTTTACAAATAGCAAATTCAACAGTGACGCCAGCCTTAATGCTATTGCGTTCCTTCGATTCTGTGCTGTTAAACTTGCAGAGGAAGGATTTCAAGTCAAGGATACGGAGTACCAGTCAAATGCAGATGCTTCGGAGGGAAATGCAGTCAACAGCAAGGATGATCATACTTTCTTTTGGGTTCCCTTGCTTTCTGGTACTATGTTTTTAAAAGATAATTGATGCATTTTATTAATGTAATTGTTTGAATGTATTCTGTATTGCAATATGTCTTGTTTACCTCTGAATTCCCAGGTTTATCAAAGTTGACATCTGATCCAAGACCAACCATTAGAAAAGGTGCCCTAGAAGTACTCTTTGACATCTTGAAGGACCACGGACACCTCTTCTCAAGCACGTTCTGGATCACCATTTTTGATTCTGTTATTTATCCAATATTTAGCACTAAAGAAGGACGAATACCAACTAGCCCGGTCTCAGCAACAACCACCGAACAACCTGACGAAGACTCTTGGAACTATGAAATCGATTCTGTAGCTGCAAAATGTTTGGTCAACTTATATGTTACCTTTTTTGACATTGTGCGCCCACAACTAGGAAATGTTGTTTCTATCCTCACAACTTATATGAGAAGTCCTAATCAACAATCTGCTAGTACAGGTGTAGCATCATTATTGCATTTGACAGAAAATATTGGGAGCCAGTTGTCAGAGTCAGAGTGGAAGGGAGTCTTATTGCGCTTCAAAGAAGCAGCTTTTCTGACTTCATCTGTATTCCCTAGAATTGTCAGGATCATGCAAGATGTTGAAATTCCAGATAAAACTGAATCTTTATCTGATGCTGACCAGTATTCAGATCATGAATTTGCTACTGACGATGAAGAGGAGGCTAATATGGAGACTGCATCTTATGCTATTGTTAGATTGAAGAGTCATATAGCTCTCCAGCTCCTAATTGTACAGGTATGTTTAACTTATCCCTTGCTGCATTAGTTTGGTCTCTCGAAGCTTCTATAGAACATTGAAGACTTGATGTCTTAATGTCACTTGTTAACACTTTTTAGCAATTTGGTTGTAGTAAGAATGGCAATGCTGTTTGGCCTTGATAATATATCATCATGACAATGCAACTGATTACATATTGGTCCTATAGTGTACTGTTTATCTCTTTTGTTAGATATTGTAAAGGGAATGCTCTATAGCCATTTCTGCCACATTTTGTAATGAATCTGCTGAAGCCTTCTTATCCTAGTTTGATGTGGTAGATTCGATTGCTTTCTTATCCTAGTTTGATGTGGTAGATTCGATTGCTTATGTAGCGAACAACTTGTTCTATATTTTACTCCGTTTTTGGGCCTGAAACATGTATCTATCTGGATTTCAATCAGCTAGCAAGTCAGGTCTACATTGAGTCAAGTTGGGTCAGTTTCCTATTTTGGGAATCTTGGTCAGTATTTTCTTTTTCCTTTTTCTCTTACCAAATTGGTTTTCTCAACTTAAAATCTTATCGGAGGAGGATTCCTATGGATATATTTGATCATAAGAGTCTTATTGCTCATTATTCCTTAGTAGGAAATATCCACTGGGATGTTTCCTACATTATATTTATCCGCATAATTCTAAGTGTCATGGTTTAGTGAATGAGAAATTCATCTTGAAGTCCTCTGCCTTGTGCCATCTTTATTTTTCAAATTTTTCTCTCTATATTTCTGTTTAATAAATTCTCCAGTTTTTTCCCCATTCATTTGGATTTCAAATTTACTATATTTATTTCTACAGACCATCGCTAAACTGTACAAGGTCCACTGGAGATCATTCTCATCTGTCCACATGAGCCTTTTATTGGAGATGATATCATCTATTGCAGCACATGCAAGCGAAGTGAGTTCCGAGCGTGCTCTCCACGCCAAGTTCCACAAAGCATGCTCTCTCTTAGAGATCTCGGAGCCGCCGTTTTTCCACTTTGAGAACGAGTCTTACGAAAACTACCTTATGCTCTTGCAGTCACTTCTCCATGACAACCCCTCTCTCGCTGAGGAGATGAATGTAGAATCCCAAGTAGTAATGATATGTGAGAAGATATTAAAGATATACTTAACATGTGCGGGATATGAACTGTCTGATCAAAATCGAAAAGATGGACCGACCTTGCACTGGATACTTCCTCTGGGATCGGCCAAGAAGGAAGAATTGGCTGCTAGGGCTTCGCTGGTTGTTTTGGTTATGCGGTTAATAAGCAGTTTGGAGACAGATTCATTCAAAAGAAATTTGCCCTGCTTTTTCCCTTTGCTGGTTAATCTTATTCGCTGTGAACATAGCTCCGGAGAAGTGCAGCGCGTACTGTATGACATCTTTCAGTCATCAATAGGGCCAATTATTCTGACATAAATAAGCAATATATATATATATATATATCACATACATTATTTTTTTGGTGTATTTATATTGAGAAAAAGAAGTTATTTTGCTGTTTTAGATTTGGATTTATGTGAAGGCGCCTTGCACTAGCATCAAAGTTTCGACACTGCAGGTATATGCCCTGACGGGCCGCTTCACCACCATCCACCTAACCGACAACTTCTTTCTCTCATATTGATTTCAAGTTTTGTTAGAATGTTATCACCCTTGTAGGAAATATAAACTTGTATTAAGTTCGATCGCTATGTCCTATTGCTGCTGTTCTCCGCCGCCACCGCCACCGCCCGTCAATGAAATATTTCTACCAAGTACAGCCGAGATTAGACTCGTTCATTCACTTATTATTCAAGTACGTTTGTCATTTTATGCAAGTATTGGGGGGTGGACTGGCGATTCCCTGCTTTCTCATAAGTGTTGTGAGAGTTGATGCTGTCTTTTGTTTGCCATTGCTGGTGAAATTTATGTTCAAATCATAGTGGTGGATTAGGCATAGTTTTGCCTAAAAAAATCCAAGTAGCAACAGTTAGTTTCGAAGTTTTGAATGCTTATTCTTTTCCTCGCAAATAACATGGGGCCTGTAAATATGTACAATCATGCAAATACCCGTGTTAGGTTGGCTTAACCTCTAAAAACCTTGTTTATTTGTACGTACACTTTGGGAAGGGTATCTTAGAAAGCATCTTTCGCATAGCAACCCAGGTTTTGCTGGGAATCTAGCAGTGGCGGGCATGCAAATGACTAAGTTTTCAAAGCACACGCACGTAAATACTAATAGCATATTTACAGGGGCGTATTGCAAAAAGAATTTCCCCCTATCATCGCCTATTAGTAAAAAATTTTGATTGCATAGCGTTGAGGTTCAACTTTTGCTGGCGTATTTTGCATACAATCTTCTGTTGATAAATTGGTTTTGCTGTATATCAGTGTATTGCAATGGCATGTTGGAGTAGGAGTTGTTCAATCGCAGGCATCAGCCTAAAACAGAGCATATTCAGCAAGCTACGTTTTGGGCAACACTATATTAAACAGTAGGGTCAAAAAGCCCTTCTTCAGTCTGTGCTCTGATTGTGGCTTGGCGGTTCAGTCTCTCCCAAGATATCATCAACTGCTAAGAGGTAACTCAGTTGGTGGGGGTGGTCCCCCAATCTAAAATCAACTGGTAAGAGGTAACTCGGTGGTGGTGGCCCCTAATCTAAATAAAACTTTTACGAAAAAGAAGAAAAACACAGGAAAAGATGCTCAACCCACAGAAAAATAGAAATCATGCTTCTCAGCTCAAATACGAGGTTTTGGGTGCCAGAAACCCACTTTTTGGGCGCCCGAATCCTAAACCCACTTTTTGGGCGCCTGAATCCTTGTAACTTTGACAAATCTCACCTTTGGACGTCTAGACAGAAGTCTGGATTCACATAGCTCCACCCAGAACACTTTCGGGCGCTTGGACTCCTCCGTCCGAAACTATTGTGAGTAACTGTTAACTTGTCGAGCCAATTGTTAGATAACCACCAATCTAAATCCAAATTCCTACCGTACATTCGGGCGTCCAAAACTAGGATATGAATCCACATCTAAGCCTACACAGGTTATTCAGGTGCCTTTGTCACGCCCTGAGATCCAGCGGAAGCCCACCCGGTGCGTGTCCAGACCCGTTATATGCCTACAACATATAAAGCGTCTACACAAAGCAATAAACAAGAATCTAGAAATATTAGAGCATAAATATAACTAAATTCTAATGACAAGTGGAGTAAAAAGAACTAAACAAGTAACATAATCCAAAAGTAGATACAACATAAGATCACAAATACAAGTACTAGGTATATAAAAATGGTAGTCTCTACACATAGCTACAAAAGCTCTCACTCTCTACATCAAGTACAAAATAGAGAGATAAACCACTTAGTGGAAAATACTCCTCGCTATCTAGCTAGATGCGATCCCTTTTCCGCGATCCCGAGCCTCTCCCGGTGTGGATGGCTCTGTAACAAAAACAACAACATAGAGGGTGTGAGAACTGTTAATCAATAGTTCCTAGTGGGTAAGCCATCGACATTAGCAAAATACACCACTAGGTTATGGAGGCATAAGTAGTATGCTCTAACATTTAATGAAATGGACAGCAGGTATATTAATGTAATATACCGAACTTCGAATTCATGAAGTTACGATGTATGTTAGCTTAGAGAGCCATTGGAATTATTCCGGCGAAGTTCGGGAGCATTCGGGTGCTTCGGTGCGCATAGGGCGCAAAAACGGGACCCGAAAGGCTATGTTGGACCGTGGACTAAATCCGGCATTAGCATGGGTGAAAGGATGATGAAAATATGTTCGAAAACATGTTTGGAGAGCCTCGGTTAGATTTGAAATGAATCGGAGGTCAAACGAACGAAAACGAGTGAAAACGGAGCTAAAACGGTGAAAAAGCTGAAAATTTGGCTAAGTCCTTGAAGGCTGATTTCTGGACCTTCGGGGACCGGTCTCTCAGACAAGGACCGGTCTCTCAGGGACCGGTCCCTCATCGCAAGGACCGGTCCCCGAAGCCCGAAAATGCCCAGTTTGGGCTGTTGCGAGGGAAGCATTGTGGAGGGGCTTAAGTGCAAAATGGCACTTATGAGAGTGTATAGAGAGGACCCTTTCTCTCTCTCTCTCATTTCTCTCACTCTCCCACACCAAAACCTCTCCCTCTCTCTCTCTAGAAAGAAAAGAAGGAGAAGAAGAGGGGAAAGAAAGGGAAGAAGAAGATGAAGGAGAAGAGGCCAGAAAGATGGAGCTTCATCTTCATCTCCTTCCTTGAGCCATGGGAGCAAGCTTAGAGAGGTAAGCCTTATGCTCTCTAATGGTAGACTTNACACCAAAACCTCTCCCTCTCTCTCTCTAGAAAGAAAAGAAGGAGAAGAAGAGGGGAAAGAAAGGGAAGAAGAAGATGAAGGAGAAGAGGCCAGAAAGATGGAGCTTCATCTTCATCTCCTTCCTTGAGCCATGGGAGCAAGCTTAGAGAGGTAAGCCTTATGCTCTCTAATGGTAGACTTTTAGAACTTGGTTTATATGTTCTAGAATTGGATTTTATGTACTCCTAGCATGTCAAATAGATGATAAATGCTTGGATCATGAGATGAAATGGTAGATTTTGCAATAGTTGCATGTTAGGGCTCCAAAAGAGGGTTTTTGTAAATAGTTGAGTTTGATCTCAATTGACTCTCTGTAAACCTAATTGGGGACCAAACGAACGCGATGGAACACTCGGTTCGACGATTCGACGAGTGTACGCAAAGTTATTGACGAAACAATCTATTTTAGTACAGATAGCCGCAGCACGCGGGATAAGCCTCCAAAAATCATGAAAATGGATCGGGAGCATCGTGGTGTTGGGGAATAAACTCCCGAACAGACGGATCGCGGATTGGTGGCCGTTCGGGAGGTCGCGCAAGAGTTCGGGCCAAACCGGGTCACTGGTGCCGTGGGAGGCCGATTGCAAGTGACTACAAGCAATCGGAACGCGTTAAAAGGTGGGTTGTGTTTACCGAAGCGACTAGGTCGCCTCTATGTCTAAGAGTGATGGTTTCATGTTGATGCATGTAATGGTAGCTAATGATAGAATGTATAAATGCATGAAAAGGATATGATGTGGGCTACCCAACAATGCATATGGTCATAGTGCGAGAATGCTAAGTAATGCATAATGACATAGTGTGAATAATGTTAAGTGGAAAGCATAAAGTAAATGATATATGTTAGTCATGTTGCATGAGTAGAAATGTTAATGTAAGAATGCATATAGATATGAAATAAGAATGCTAAAGAGAAAGTATGATAAGCATGTTGTGGAGATCCTAATGTAAAGATGTTAAGTATATGACATGTGCATGTGGACATATATATATATACACATAGATCGAGTGGCATTGAACCTAGTGTTAATAAACATAGGTTGAACAAGAATGACAATGAACCTAGCGTCAAGGACATAGGTTGAACAAGAGTGATAATGAACCTAGTGTTAATGAACATAGGTTAACGAGAAAGGCAGTAAACCTAATGTTAGAGAACATAGGTTGTGGAATAAAGGTAAAGAACCTAGAGTCAAGTGAATCTAGGTAGAAAAGAATAATGGACCTAGTGTTAACAACCTAGGCTATGAGTATGAAAGTAACGAACCTAAAGTATTAACTTAGGTTGAGTAAAGGCTTGGACCTAGATAGGTCGATACTATAGGGTGAGACCAACCCTAGAGATGTGAATGTGGATTCCGGAATCCTTAGGAATGAAGGCTGCTAGTGCAGCGGATAAAGCTTGCGACCGAGCGCAAGTGAATCATAACTATGGGTATGTTGGTTCTCCTCGCCCGACAGTGATTCAACGGGTATGTTGGTTCTCCTCGCCCGGTAAAAGAGATGGCTAATGAGAATCATAACTGTGGGTATGTTGGTTCTCTTCGCCCGACTGTGATTCAACGGGTATGTTGGTTCTCCTCGCCCGGTAAAAGAGATGGCTAATGAGAATCATAACTGTGGGTATGTTGGTTCTCTTCGCCCGACTGTGATTCAACGGGTATGTTGGTTCTCCTCGCCCGGTATGCAATGAGCTAGAGCTCGAGAGACTTATGGTCCGGGGTTTGATGGCATTCCTCACCCCGTGGCAGACCTACAGTCGAGAGGATTTAGGGCTGAGGTGTATGTGAGACGTCCATCGCCTCGAGCCTGGTTCTAGTGCGGTACTCCGCAGATGATTGACTCAAGACCGAGTCGTAGTTGGATAGTTTGCATAAAGGTAATGTAAACCATAGAAAGAATTGGCGATATGAGACTAATATGGCTAAGTGTGAGTACCTTAGTAAAGAATAAGAATAAAAGAATAAAGAATAAGAGTAAAGACTAGAGAATAAAGAACGGCTAATGTTAAAGAATGGCACATGCTAAAGAATAGCTAATAATGTAAAGATATGATTAGAATAAGTTGGCTAAGTGTAAAGAATGGTTAAGAATAAAGAGTAGAATCAATAATCTACTTTCATGAGTTGCATGATTTGCATATTGCATATTCGTGAGGCATGTTATCTGTTAGTTGCATAATTACATGATGATATATATATATCTGTAGATGTTTTTGGACTAACATGATTGCAGTGCCTCCTTGGACCTATCGGTCGAGCTTTTCCCTTGGGTGGCCGTACCCACTGGGAACCATGGAGTTGGTTCTCACCCCACGTTGTTTTGGGGTGTTACAGGTTCGCACGTGAGCGGCGCGGCGGCGCGAGGCAAGGGCGTAGCTCGGTAGTTAGCGCCCTACCACCGAGACCAGATAGCAGTATCCCGAGTCGGCTACTTAGGGGTATAAAAATGAAAAGAACCAAGAATGCAATAATTGAAAGAACTTGATTGTATTTGGATGTATGAATCAAAGAATGTATAATGTGATGTAAATATTAATATGCAAGTGTGATGTAAAAATGAATCTAATGGGAATGCTTGTAATAACATAGGATGTGTTATGTTGTTTGATACATTCCTAATACAATCGTTGTTGAGTATTGTTCCTGTTTGGAACCTCGCGCTGATGGATTGTGACGCCTTGAATGTATAGGAAAAACCCTGTCCGTTTGGCGGTCTGTTGGCGTGCCGAAACCGACCAAAGAGGCGGGCTCGGGGCGTGACAGATAAGATGGTATCAGAGCATAAAGTAGAGAATGGGAAAGTGGTTTAGATGAACCTAGGAGACTCTAGGATAGTAAACCATAGGAGATTAAGGCTCGTGAGAGACGAGGACTTGTGACTTGTGGCGAAAGGATAATGGATTGGGTTATGTGATAAACCTCTATAATGGATGTTAGAGGTAGATCCAAGGTGTGATTTATTCTCAGACAAGTGTGTTCATGTTGGACGCGTACAACATGAAACCGAGTGATGAGAATAGATGCCCCTGTATGACTTTCGCCCGATTTGAGTTAATGTTAAATGTTTCGTGCTCGACCTAGAAGGTTGAGAATTAATCGAGTTGTCATGTTTCAGGGAACGATGGCACCGCGTAGGCGATCTTCGGCTAGATCGACGCGGGATGGGACAAGTGATGTCCCTGAGCAATCTGGAGTGAGTGGAGACACGGAACTTCGCGAACAGTTGGCCACACTTGTGGGTGTGGTGAGGCAACAAGCTGATGTGGTGCAGCGGCAGCAGGAGGCTGCTATGCGCCAGGAAGAACGGGTCAAGAGGCTCCAGGAGACTGTGGAGCAGCTGGTGGCTGCGCCAGTTGTGGCTCGTCGAGGACGGGCGGGGCTTGCGGCAGAGATGTTTCCGTCGGGGTCGGGCGATCCGACTCCCGAAAGTGTATTAGTGGAGGCGGAGAAAGAGCGGGCTTTGGCGGCCCTCATGACCTTCGTAAAGTTTGATCCGCCTACCTTCGATGGAGAGAATGTCGATCCCTGGATTGTGGATATGTGGATTGACTCCATGGAGACGCTCTTCGAGGAGCTGTACACATTGGAGCGGGACAAGGTGCCCCTAGCTGTGCATTGCTTGAAGCAATCGGCGAAGGTGTGGTGGAAAGGCATTCGGCGCAATCGATCGCCTAGTCTTCCTCCCATGACTTGGGAAGAGTTTCGGTATTTTCTACATACTTCCCCGACAGTGAAAAGAGAAAGTTTCAGGACAAGTTCAGGAAGCTGCGGCAAGGAGACTGCTTGGTTAGGGAATACGAACGGGAATTCTCCCGTATCGTGAATTGCATCCCGGATGTGGTACGGGATGATGAGGATATGGCCGATTGGTTCCTGCGTGGACTTCGACCAGATATTTACGAGAAGGTGCAAATCCTCAGGCTCACAACCTTTGCGGAGGTATTGGACCGGTCGTTGTGGGCAGAGCATGGTAAGGCATTCGTGCGTGAGAAGCACGAGCCTGGTGAACGTGAACGGGGAGCGGTGGGACCGTTGTCAAATAGTTCGAGTGGGCAGCCGAGTTCAAGGCAACACTCAAAGTCGTCCTCTACCCGATCCTCCCCAGGATGCGTGATTTGTGGTGGTTCCCATTGGGCACGACGTTGCGTGCAGCGGGAAGGAAGGTGTACTCGGTGTGGACAACCGGGTCACTCGAATTTCGAATGTTCGCGAAACGATAGCCGGGCCCTGACATTGGCGGCGGCTTGTTCCTCTCCAGGACAACCTGCGGGTGTGCCACCTGCGGCACGGTCTGGAGAGCAAGTGAGGATAAGGCAACCGAGGGGTTCGCGGCGGGAGGCAAGTGGCCATGGATATGCGACCCAGGATGTGGGACCTGCTGCTGACAACGTCGTGGCAGGTATGAGTTATTAATGCAGTTATGTGTTTCGGCATGGTGCAAAGTTGGAGCATTGCATGCATTGAGCATATACTTAATTACTACTATCTATGTAGTAGTATAGTAAGGACCAAGAATGTAAAATGCCGAAAAAAATTCGGAAAATAAATGTTGAACTTTAGTCAAATTGACCAAAATGCGAGGTTGCTATGCTTCGGAAAGACCAAAGGCGTTAGAATGAGTAAAAGTGCATTGTGGGAGGTTTTCGAGAGCTAAAGAATCAAAATCTGCAAAATGCAATTTTTGGGCTCTCGGGGACCGGTCCCTGCTCGAGAGACCGGTCCCCGAACGTGTGAGAAGCCCAGTAGAGGAGAAAAATTGGCTAAGTCCCAAAAAACAGGCTCTTGGGAACCGGTCCCTGTGGGAGAGACCGGTCCCCGAGAGACCGGTCCCTCTGGGAGAGACCGGTTGCATTGCGCGGGGGCCCTGGCTGCCCGCAAGGGGAAGCTACGGGAACCGGTCCCAGGTCGGGGAGACCGGTCCCTGAGCCCGAATTCTGCCCAGTCCAGGCAGTGTTGTGAAAGCGGACAGGTAAGCGTAAATATCCGGGCATGCTTGTGTTGTGAAAGTGTAGCACCTGCCGGTGCAGGTAGAGAACTAGATGGCACTAGCGAGTTGCTAGTGATGATCTAATGATGAGGCTCGCAGTAGAGATGGAAGTGGCAAACCAACTCGCAGAGCAATGTGTGTAATTGATTGCGAGAGTTGTGTCGTGACATTTGTGGACACTCGAATGGTTCGAGTATTCCAGATGTTGCTTCGATAGAACGGTTTGTTGCCAAATACGGGCGCGTTGGCCTAGTAGTACCTCGAATTGAGGTGGGTGAGCCGGGATTGTGTGGCCGGTGTGCATAGGCAAAGTTGCCTGATGCATGGTGTAGTTGGAATACTATAGAGGCGTGTAGAGCGCTCGAGCATGGTTACTCGTGGAGTGCGATTGTGACCCAACCCGAGGATCTGTAACGGTTTGGGATTCTAGTTGCTCCTGGTTGGAGTGTGTGCGAATTCCCCAGTGAGAATTTCGCCCCAACGATGATTGGGTCTACGCTTGCGAGCGAGAGACATCGAGTATTGAGACTGGTTTAGGCTGTAGGCCTACGTAGTATGGGTGGCCTTTGGCTCACCTGTGAAAGGTCGAGGAAAGTGATTTGGCGAGTAGCCTTATCGGGAGTTTGACTTGAGTTCAAGAACGACGTGTTCATGTGAGCTCTTTGCGAAAGTGATAAGACGTTGGCCGTGGCATATGGTATCGGAAGATGAAGTGCTCGTAGTGAGACCTTGAGCTTGTGAGAAGCCACATGGAGTTTGAGGATTGGATTTGGGATGTGCCGAGGTGGGCCATCTCATGTTAGAGCTAAAGATCGGTGCGGAATTAGAGCACTCGCGAGGAAGCGATGCATCAGTGATGTTCCTTTTAAGCAATGTTGGAGATAGAATCGGAATGTATTCCCTGAAGGNGTTGGCGTGCCGAAACCGACCAAAGAGGCGGGCTCGGGGCGTGACAATTAAGCATGAAGTAAAACTTATTAAACTACTATGCCTCTACTTAGCATGAACTTCCACAAGTACAAGTGCTATTCTAAGATGAATGAGCATGTAAGTATATAGCATTATGTCCACAAATGCATCTAGTAGAATATCAACATTTACTAGTTGGTCTAATGTCCACATTGTATTTTAGTTCAACATTGTTCCAATCATATATGACCTACCTAAGGGTAGTCCGGCTTGCGCCGTGCCTAATGGCCCCGTGGTAGTCAACATTCCCACCCTAGGAATAAGCCTCCCCCACGGCATCCCATTTTGGCGCCCAATCCCGCACAGGCGAGTCGTGATGGCTATTTCGGAGTGCCAGCTTGTGGGGAGTGACCCTCACAAGTATGTGCGAATGAGCATAATAGCAAGCAAGCGTAATTATCCGTCTCAAGTCCAATGTCATCATGTCTAAAATATGGTATAAAGGCTAGTGACCCAATGGCCTATCACTATGTCATATATTGAAAGTTTAACAAATTTACTAAATTGAATGCCACTTTATGACATTTATATCCACTATGTCAAGTATGAGTTCTATGTCCAAGAGCATGTTATATTCATCATTTTCACCACATGAAACATGATTCCAAGTTACATAAAAGAATGCCATTCACATGCATGAATACTATATACATAACTCTCTACTACAAGAGGTAAAATTTCATGATACATAACACATGCATTTTAAGCATTCTAAAATTCACATATGCTCTATCTAACATGAATATGCATGATTTTTCAATTTACAATAAAGATTACAACATAGGGAGAGCTCACCCATTTCGGTGAGGTCAAATCCACCTAGAACTCCTCGGATCCCCTTCGTTTGCGCTAACAAAGATGTAAGGACTGAGAAATTGACAGTATAGCTGAACTCTCTGTTGACGATGTTTTGTGTGTAATTTTATTACAAAAGCACTCGTCAAGTTTCAGGAGAAAATGAATTAGAACGGAGATTTTACGCAGTTTACAGTTTTCACTTAAAGTGAATAGTAACTCGATTTTCCGGAGAGGCCACGGTGTAAAGTTGGCTTCTGGCGCGTATCGGACTCCGTTCATAGTGATCCAATAGCTCGTTTTGAACGGTTCAGCCATTCTGGAACCAATGGCGCTGACAGATTTTGGGTTTGACACACGGATTTCGAGAAAGTCTGAAAATACACGTATTATATGTATTTATGCGTCATTTTGCCTTTCGGAGGGAGAACGGGTTTCGCTGCGAATCCGTGACCGGTCGAGGTGAACCAAAATCGTAGGTTTGTTGTCTCCGTCGTGCTGATTGTACTGGTGCAATCCGTTCGCAAATCTGAGGACGGATTTGCGGATTTTGCGCGTTGATCGAGGAGGGGTCTTAGCAAAACGGTATTTTTGCGAAAGATGCGACATTTTATGTGCCGTTTTATGTGAAACTGTTTGTGGAGGTGCAGTTGCGTGTTTTACACTCACTGTGGAGGACTTAGTATGAAAATCTCAGTTTTCAGGGGTTTTTGCGCAGGGTGCACCTTGTACATATAGTTGCATTAGGGTTTGCACTATGCAAACCCTAACCCTAACCCTAGCCGCACCCTCCAGCCACCTTCACCTCTTTCCCCTGCCCCGCCGCTCGTGCGCCAGCTGCCGCCGACCGAGCCCCGGCCGGCCAGCAGCTGATGCAGCCGCAGCCATTGCCACCTTCACCTTCATCCCTCTCCCTCTATATCTCTCTATCTCGGGTTGAAGAGGAGATTTGAGGCTGCCCTCCTCTCCGGCACCTCCCCCGGAGTCCCGGTGCCCGTCCCCGCCGGCCGTCACCGCCCCGCGCGCTGCCACTGCTGCTCCTGTACCCTACAGCAAGCTAGGCCTAGCCCAGGCCGTGGTGAGCTTGCAGCTTCTTCCCCAGCGCCGTCGCCGCCTAGAGTTGCACCCGTGGCCTTCGGCACCCCCGCCCCCGGCCGGAGAGGTTGTCGCTGCCGCCGCACGCCTTAGGAGCCGCCGCCACGGTCTGCAGACCGAGCCAAGCTCGGGTGGCCGCGCCTGAGCTGCGGGCCATCGCCGCCGTTGCCCGCCGCCTCCCTTCTCCTCCTCCGACCTCCGGCGACCCCTAGCCGCTGTCCCTGAGCTCCCCGGCCGCCGTCGTGGCCGCAGCTGCCCTGGAACCCAAGCCCTAGCTCGTGCGGGCTTGGTTAGCTCCGCCGACGCTGCCACCACTCCTCGCAGCCGACCGAGGTGAGCATGGTGCTCCTCCCCTGCCCCGGAACCACCTCTGGCCCGCGCGCACGTTGTCGTGCCGCCGGAAGCCGGCCGGAGCAAGCTTGCTTCGGCCAAGCCCGAAATAGGGCTTTTTGTGGGTGGTTAACTGTTCCGGGCAACCCGAGCCTTCCCGATCTCTGCGGAAGGGAGCACGATGATCGTGACTCATCGCTGATCATCGTGCTCACCTTAGTTCCTATCGGGAAGGCTTCGTTCTGCAGTTTTGGCGGTGTCGCTCCTTTGGAGCCTTTTTGGTTGCTGTTGCTGACTTGCGCATCCTTTTTCGGCGATTCGAGGCTGTCCCGATGCCTCTGGAGGTAAGCACGGTGATCGTTGGTCAGTTTTGATCATAGTTCTCACCTCACTTTGGATCAACGGATGTCGTATCGGCCTGTTTGGCGCGATTTTCCCCGACTGCGCTGTCACGCCCCGGGACCCAGCGGAAGCCCGCCCGGGACGTGTCCAGACCCGCCATACGTCTCAAACATATAAGGCGTCTACAATAAAACGATAAACAAGACAATAATACAAAGAGATCTAGCGATATCAGAGCATACAACATCTAGATTCTATGATAGGAAAAGAGTAAAAGATCTAACATCCACTAAGAGTAAATCATAAGGAAAAACAATAACAAATCCCAAGTACCAGTGCTAAGAGTAATACATAGGTGGTCTCTATATATGGATACAAAACCTCTATCTCTCTCAACAACAAACAATAAGAGAGAAAAGCCACCTAAGCAAAATGTAAATCCTTGCTATCTAGCTACGCGACTCCTTTGCCGCGATCCCGTGCCTCCACCGGTGCTGAAGGCTCTGAAATAAAATTATAAAACAGAGGGCATGAGAACTATTAAATAATAGTCCCCAGTGGGTAATTACTGACTTCAGTGAAAAGCGCCACTAGGCCCAAAACTAAGCCAGTAAGTATAAGTATAAGCGATATGAACAATAAGCAATTAAACATGAAAGTTTACTACAACATGATAACTCTACTTAGCATGAATTTGCATAAGTAAGAATGCTACTGTAACATAAATATGCATAAGTGTAGCTACTATGATGTCCACGAGTAAATAGTAAGTTGTCATTGTTTATTATTCTAGTCAATGTCCAATAGGCATATTATGTCACCACAGTTCCGATCATGTAGGACCTACCCGTGAGTAGTCCGGCCTGCGCCGTGCCTAATGGCCCCGTGGTAGTCAACATTCTCACTCTAGGAATGAGCCTTCCCCACGGCATCCCATTTCGGCGCCCAATCCCGCACGGGTGAGCATGTGTCGCGATGGCTATCTCCGGAGTGCCGGCTTGTGGGGAGCGACCCTCACAAGTATGTGCGAATGAGCACAATGGCAAGCAAGCGTAAAAGTCTGTCTCAAGTCCTAAGTCATCATGTCTAAAACATGGAATATAGCAAATATCTCAATGGCCTATCACCATGTCATTATGTCTGAAACATGAAATATAGTTGATGTCCAAATGGCCTATCACTATGTCTCTATATTGCAGTTTCACAGTTTACTAAGTCGGGTGCCCCTTTATGGCACTTTTGTCCACTAAGTCCGAGCATGAGTATAATGTTCAAGAGTACATAACTCAAGTCATTTTCATCATATGAGACATATTTCTAATTTTGCAAGAAAGAATACTTTTCACATGCATGCATAATACACATAATGCTCTACTATATAGAGTTGAATTTTCATGATACATAGCACATGCATTTTAAGTATTCTAAAATTCATAACAATCCTATCTAGTATGAATATGCATGCATCTTGATGATACGACAAGTATAAAACACATAGGAGACATTTCTCCCCTATTTCATGAAGTCAAACCCACCGAAACTCTTCGCCGCCCTTCGTTTGCGCTCACGAAGGTGCTCGCTACTCTCTTAGCACCCTAAAAGTAAGAAAAAAAGAGATACACGAACATTACGAACAATCCTAAGTTCGATCTTTAAGCAACTCAAGAAAAGGGTGAAAACTCACCGAATGCGAAGAAATCTCTCACAATCTTCAGATGGGAGGTATAGGCCCTCTAATCCAACCTAAACAAAGGTTCTAAACCAATCAATTTGGTTCCAAAAGCCTCTAATCAAAAATCCCCATTTTAAACCCTAAGTCTCCATTTCTAGGGTTACAACATCAAAAATCCTCCAAAACATGATCCAAAGGAGAGATCATGGGTACTAACCTCACAAGATGCTCCAAACCAAGTTTGGAATGCCCAAAGGTTGAAGATCCTTCCTCTACCAAGCTCCAACAAAAGCTTCAAAGCTTCTCCAATGGTGGAAACGCAACAAAGAGCAAAGAAAAGCAATGAGAGGAGATCAAAACAAGCTAAACCAAGTAAAAATGGAGCAAAAATTCAAGGAAGAAGACCTCACCTGGGTTCTCCATGAAATAGGGCTCAAAGGAGCTCTCTAAAAGGGCTGGGGGGGTGATTTATAGAGTTGCAACAATAGCAAATACACCCTCCAACAAAAACAGCCTACACTGCAAAGTGTACCGGTACACGGGAAAGTGTACCGGTACAACACCTGCCAGACAGCAAACCCGAGCCTCGGGTTGGCAGTTTATCCCATTTGTACCGGTACAACCATCAAGGCGTACCGGTACAAAGCCTGTTCCGGTACAACCATCAAGGTGTACCGGTACACTTCCCTATAGAGTGCAATCCGAGAGCAGTCTAAGTCCTCAACTTTGGTGACCTTAGCGCTACTTTAAATACCACAATTCTCGGGATGCGAGCCATAGGTCGGACCACTGTGAACGATCCTCCAGAATATCTGGAAAGACTCGGTACACTGAGCAAACACTCGAACCTCGCAATTTGCAAAGGTTCAGTGTGTTACATGCGCGCTGTTCACAGAATTTTTGGGTCGCTCCCGCACCTCCCACAGTGAGCCGTTGTGCTCCCGGATCATGAGCACGGCCTTCGGCACGTCGAGACCTGTCATACGTGTCTCGGCGGACCTCGGAAGTCCACAGTTTGTGTTAACGAGCCACAAAGTCACCCGATTTACATAAAATGATAGATTTTATGTAAACATAGGGACTTTTATGCAATTGTGCACCTTGTGGCTACTGTGGGCAGTGTGTATGTGTGTGTGGTGACCTCTGGACTGATTGTCCAAGGTCCGTTAGCCTTCGCAAAAATCGAAAGCCGATTTCGGTGCAATTTTCGGCGAAATTCACCGAAAGAACGCAGTTTCGGTTCAGATTTCTTCCGACATTGTGTGGTTGCCCTGTGAGTTGTCGCTGAGCCTTGTCGGCTGGTCACCATCGTCATATCGTGGGTTCAGAGATGACGGGTGAGCGACGGTGGGTTCCGGTGTCGAAATAGACACTTCCGGGAACCCAGATCCGAATAATTATCCGTCGATAATTGTTGAGTTGTGTTATCTCGTGTTTGCTGCCAAGACATCCAAATCGGTGTGTTTTGTGGTAGCGGGTGACTTGTGTCACGAGTCGGTGAGTTTTGGGTCACTTAGTGGGTTCCGACGGCATCCCAGTGTGGGTTTCGGGACTTCCGGCGAGTTACGATGATCGGTTTTGGAAAACCGATTTTGGGGACTTGTGTGGGGGTTTGTGAGTTGTGTACTTTGGGTAAGTGGGTTGGATACTGACCCGGTGGATCTTCGTAGATCCGGTTGACTTGTTGCGCACCCAGTTTTTCCGACGTGACAATAACAGGTGGGTGTTTCGAGTTGGTAGTCGGTGAGATCGTTTCACCTCCCTCTGTTCTTCTATTTTAGCATTGTAGTCTCTACATGTCAGTTGTTTGTTTATCATTCATTCATCTATATCTCGTTGATTGCATTATGATAGTTGTTCATAGACATGTAGAGCAGGCTTGCATATATACTGTATATCTGTGGACCTTGGGTCCAGGTAACACATCGACTCCTTTGTCGTGTGTTTCGATCTGGTTGATCGTGGTTCGGCGTTGTATGCCCTTACACCTGGCTTCGGCCAAGGCACCTGTCATGGCCCGAGCCCCGCCTATTTGGTCAGGTTCGGCACGCCGACAGACCGCCGAACAGACAGAGTTTTTTCTGTATGTCCTAAGCGTCGCAATCAATACAATTACAATAGGTTCCAACCAGGAACAGTATTCAACATACAACAATTGCATAAGGAAGGTATCAAACAACATAAACACATCCTAAGTTATTACATTCATTCATTCATTCATCTCACTTGATATTATTTACATTTCTTTTTCTTTCAAATACATTTAAACTTCCGAATACAATCAATCATTACAAGATTATTACAAGTTTGATCCTTTTACTTTCCTTTTCTACAACCCCTAGCTTGGCTGACTTGGGTACCGCTATCTTTGGTCACGGTGGTAGGGCGCTATCTACGGAGCTACGCCCTCGCCTCGCGCTGCCGCGCCGCTCATGTGTGAACCTGTAACACCCCAAAAGCAACATGGGGTAACTCCATAGTTTCCAGTGGGTACGGCCACCCAAGGAAAAAGCTCGACCGACAGGTCCGAAGGAGGCAAGCTGCAGGTTAGTTCAATAAACAGATAGATATGATAATAGAATTATGCAACTAACAATACCATGCATTGCCTCGCGATATGCAATATGAAGATCATGCAATAATGCAACTATACAACCAACTAGTAATTCAATCGATTACTACTTTCATCCAATTGGCATTTAAGGTTTTCTGTCCTTTACCGTTTTTGTCATAAAGTTTCATCTACCTTTACAAAACTAACCACCCGACTCGGTCTTGAGTCAATCGTCTGCGGAGTACCGCACAAAGCCAGGCTCGAGGTGAAGGACGTCTCACTTGCACCTCAGCCTAATGTCCACTCTACTAGGACTCGACTACCGCTCATGCCTAATTTGCATAATTCACATGAGTACATTACCCAATCTACTGGCTAGCCATCTCGATTCGTAGGGAGCCGTCATCGGGACCCCACATAGGCCATCCCTCGTGACTCAAACTACGAATCCGAGACCGTCTGCGGGACCCCACATAGGCCATCCATCGGGACCCCAAATAGGCCATCCCTATCCCACGGGACCCCAAATAGGCCATCCCTCGTGACTGACTCCGGAGTGCACTACTTGTGTGGAGCGACCATCACAAGCTGGGAACAGACAGTGAGTATGATCAATTCTGTGTCCAACGAGAATATCTTGTCACTAGGACCATCATGCACAGGTGTTCTTTTAACACTAAGTTCTAATGCCACTCGTTAAGTTGTTTACTTGGTTGCATGCCACTCGTCACAATGTAATACCTCGACTATTTAGTCATATATCATCATATTCAATAGTGCAAGATTAAGTTATTATTTAACTTATCTCTAAAGGGTTCTAGGTCACCATTCCTCTATTCTCATGCATCCTGACTCAAATATCAACTCATGTTGCTACACTACTAAGGATCATGCAAGAACAGAAATACGACTATCCAATACCCTATCATGTAAATATATATCAACTAGCCTATCATGATATGTCAACATCATATAATATATGCCTCATGTCATCATGCATTTACATTATATGCAACATCTAGCAATTACATTATGTGCATCATATAGCATTTAACCCATTATATGCATCAACTAGGAAATCATATTTTCTTCGACATGAAGGCGACCTAGTCGCTTCGGTAAGCACAACCCACCTGTTAGTGCATTCCGATTGCTTGTCGACACTTGTAATCGGCCTCCCGCGGCATCCGGTGCTCGGTTCTGTCGGAACTTGCAATTGCGCACCAACCGCGCATCGCTTCGCAGCCTCGGGCAAAAAGGGTCTTTGTTTTTGTCACGCCCCGGGACACAGCGGAAGCCCGCCCGGCGCGTGTCCAGACCCGCCATACGTCTAAAATATGTAAGGCGTCTAAAACGAAACGATAAATAAGACGATAAAAGAAAGTATCTTGAAGCATCAGAGCAATATAAAACATCTAGAGACTGAAGCAATGTAAAAAGTAGAGAGCTAAAACCACTAAATAAACCGTAAAGAAGTACAACCAAAGTCCAAAATACAAGAGCTAAAGGAATACATAGGTGGTCTCTATACATGGTAAACAAAATCTCTCGCTCCCCCAAACATAAAAGAGAGAAAAACCACCTAAGAGTAATAATAAGTCCTCGCTATCTAGCTAGCGATCCCCTTGCCGCGGTNATCTAGCTAGCGATTCCCTTGCCGCGGTCCCGTGCCTCCGCCGGTGCAGAGGGCTCTGAAAGGAAAACATAAAACAGAGGGCGTGAGAACTATTAAATAATAGTTCCCAGTGGGCAATTACTGACTTCAGTGAAATGCACCACTAGGCCCAAAACTAAGCAAGTAAGGTAAATAAGGCAGGTAAGAATAATATGAATAAATAACTCGCTGAATGAAAGCTCAATATGGCATGAATTTGCACAAGTAATAAACTATCACATGATCTCTACTTAGCATGGATTTGCATAAGTAAGGAGGCAACTATCCCAATGTCCACAATGTAAATAGTAATGATGTCATTGTTTACTATTCTAGTCAATGTCCAAAAGGTACAATATGTCACCGGTAACCCAATCCTGTGGAAGCTACCCGTAGGTAGTCCGGCCTGCACCGTGCTAACAATGGCCCCGTGGTAGTCAACATTCCCACTCTAGGAATGAGCCTCCCTTACGGCATCCCATTTTGGCGCCCAATCCCGCATGGGCAAGCATATGTCGCGATGGCTATCTCCGGAGTGCCGACTTGTAGGGAGCGACACTCACAAGTATGTGCGAATGAGCACAATGGCATGCAAGCGAATAAGTCCGTCTCAGGTCCCAGTGGTTCATCACTGTTTCATCGGATTTAAAACCCAGAATACAGTACATGTACCAAAGGCCCGCCTCTATATCATCGTGTCTAAAACACGGAATATAGTAATAGTCTCAATGGCATATCTCTATGTCATCATGTCTAAAACATAGAATATAGCAGATGTCTAGGTGGCCTATTACTATGTCTCCAAATTGCAGTTCAACAATTTTCTAATTCAAGTGCCCCTTTATGGCACTTTTGTTTACTAAGTCATAGCATGGCATTTTTGCTTAAGTGTTCATAATTCTAGTCACTTTCCACATAAGAGACATATTTTTAAATTGCAAATAAAGGCTACAAAGCATATGCATGCATACTACTCATATCGCTCTACTACATAGAGTGAAATTATCATGATACATAATGCATGTGTTTTAGGCGTTCCAAAATTCATATAAATTCTACTTATCATGGATATGCATGCGTTTATAGTATACGAAAACAATAAATCACGTAGGAGGCATTTTCCTCCTATATCAAAGAAGCCAAACCCACCAATGACAACGGAACCCTTCGATTGCTCCGACGAGGGTATCCTCCACTCTCCTAGTACCCTAAAGGTATGGAAACAAGTGTCACAAGAACCTTACGAACAACACTTAGCTCAAACATTAAGCTTTTTAAGCTAAGGTGGGGAAAACTCACCGAATGCTAAGAAATCTCCCACGATCTCAAAAAAGAAGTTAGAGACCTTCAAATCCGACCTAAATCAAAGTTCTAAACCAATCAATTTGGTTCTAGAAGCTACAAATCCAAAATCCCCATTTCTAACCCTAAAATCCAAAATCTAGGGTTTCCAACAAGTAGAAAGCAACAAAACACAAATCTAGAGGAAAGAAACTTGATGCTTACCTCTTGAAAGCTCCAAACCAAGCCTAGAGTCCCCTAGGGTTGAAGGTTGATCCTCAAACAAGCTCCAATCCCGAAATCCAAGCTTCTCCCATGGAGGAACCCAACAAGAAGCAAAGAAGAGCAAAGGGGAAGAGATCAAAACCCACAAAAATCCATCAAAAATGGTAAAGAACTCAAGAGAGGAAGTTCTTACCTCTTCTCCTCTAGTCTAGGGCTCAAAAGAGCAGCTACATAGGTGTTGTAACAATTGCAAAGACGCCCCTCCACGAAACAGCCCAATCTGCATTGTGTACCGGTACACGGGTTTGTGTACCGGTACACAACCTGCGAACCAGCCCAACCAGAGCCTCGGGTTGGCGCACTAGCTGCCAGCGCCGATGGCTGTACCGGTACAGCCATCAACGCGTACCGGTACGCCACCCTGCTGACAGCTACCCGAGAGCACACGAATAATCCAAATTTTTGGGTTTTGGTGCCAAGTCTCGAATCTCAATTCTCGGGACTCGAACCATAGGTCAGAACACTATCCACGACCCTCCACGAAGTGTGGAAAAGTTCGAAACACAAATAAAACACTCGAACCTCACTATTTGCGACGGTTCGGTGTGTTACATTCACCACTCCTAAAAAGGAGTTTCGTCCGCGAAACTCGAAAGCAACGTACCTCAAGCCTCCATCTGGAAAAGATTGGGATAGCGCTCTCGCAGTGCGCGCTCCAACTCTTAAGTGGCCTCGCGCTCGTCGTGGTTGCTCCAAAGCACCTTCACGTAGGGAATCTCACGGTTCCGCAATCTCTTCACTTCGCGAGCCAAAATTCTCAAAGGTTGCTCCTCAAAGCTCAAATCCTCACGCAGCTCCACTGGTATAGCCTCCAAGATGTGAGCTGGGTCATGTATGTACCTCCGTAGGACCGATACGTGAAAGACATTGTGCACGCCCGATAGATTCGGCGGTAGGGCAAGTTGATACGCTACCGGGCCTACACGCTACAAAACCTCATACGGTCCAATGAAACGGGGGCTCAACTTTCCCTGAATCCCGAATCTCTTGATTCCTCTAGTCAGCGAGACCTTCAAGAAAACATGGTCTCCAACTCGGAACTCCAAGTCTCGCCGCCGTCGATCAGCGTAGCTCCTCTGTCTACTCTGCGCCGTCAAAAGTCGCTCCCGAGCAATTCGAACTTTATCCTCTGCTTCCTGGAGAACATTTGGTCCCAAAGCCAATCTCTCACCAACTTCACTCCAATGAAGTGGCGATCTACACTTCCGTCCATAAAGTGCTTCGAACGGTGCCATCTTAATGCTTGCTTGATAACTATTGTTATAAGCAAACTCCGCCATAGGTAGATGCTGCGACCATCCTCCCTGGAAGTCTATCACACATGTTCAGAGCATATCCTCTAAAGTCTGTATGGTGCGCTCCGACTGCCCATCACTCTGAGGGTGGAAAGCAGTGCTAAAATCCAGTCGAGTGCCTAGGGCGTCCTGTAGACTCCTCCAAAAGTGGGACACGAACCGGGTGTCTCGATCTGATACAATCGATGTAGGCACTCCATGAAGTCGCACAATCTCATCTAGGTACATTTGTGCGAGCTTCTCCCGGTCTAAGTAGTATGAATAGGTATGAAGTGTGCCGACTTCGTCAACCTATCCACGATCACCCAAATAGCATCATGCCCGGCCTGAAAGCGGGGCAATCCAGTCACGAAATCCATGGTGATCTTCTCCCACTTCCACACGGGAATAGGCAAACTCTGAAGTTTCCCCGCGGGAACTTGATGCTCAGCCTTTACTTGTTGGCAAGTTAGACAACGAGCTACAAACTCGGCAACATCCTTTTTCATCCCGGGCCACCAATAAAGCAACTTTAAATCCTTATACATCTTGGTGCCTCCCGGATGTATAGCATAGGGCGCTCGGTGCGCTTCTTGAAGAATATCCTCTTTAATTCCCGAATCCGCCGGCACACAAGTCCGTCCACGAAAACGCATCAATCCTTGGTCATCCACAAGAAAATCGCCGGTGCAACCATCCATCATTTTACCTTTAATCCTTTGCAACTCCACATCGGAAGCTTGCCTTCCTTTAATTCGATCCAGAAGTGTAGGTTGCACAACCAAGGTCATCAACCTCAAGGGTGTATCCGGAGTCACTACCTCCAACTCCAACCGCTTCATCTGCTTGATCAACTGCGGTTGGGTCACAACAAGCATCCCTAAGTTTTCTGTCGATTTCCGACTTAGCGCATCCGCCACCATGTTAGCCTTGCTCGGGTGGTATAGAATCGTCAAGTCATAGTCCTTGAGCAACTCAAACCATCTGCGCTGTCTCAAGTTCAACTCTTTCTGAGTGAATAAGTATTTCAAACTCTTGTGATCCGTGTACACTTCACACTGCTCACCATAAAGATAGTGGCGCCATAACTTCAATGCGAAGATTACGGCCGCCAATCGAAATCATGCGTCGGATAGTTCTTTTCATATTCCTTTAGTTGGCGCGAAGCATACGCGATCACTTTGCCATCCTGCATCAACACACAACCAAATCCATTAAGTGAAATATCACTATAAACCACATACCCTGCTCCAGCCATCGGCAGGGTTAGGATCGGGGCGGTCGTCAATCTTTGCTTCAACTCTTGGAAGCTTCTCTCGCAAGCATCATTCCAAATGAACTTGACTCCTTTATGCGTGAGTCTCGTGAGGGGAGTAGACAGCTTGGCGAACCCCTCAACAAATCTCCGGTAGTATCCGGCCAATTCAAAGAAACTCCGAATCTCCGTGACGCTCGTCGGTCTCGGCCAATCCCTGATAGCCTCAATCTTCTTGGGATCCACCGCAATCCCTGATCCCGAAATCAGATGCCCAAGGAAAGCTATCTCTCGAAGCCAAAATTCACACTTTTTCAGCTTGGCAAAAAGCTCCTTTTTCCGAAGTACTTGAAGTACAAGCCTCAAATGCTCCTCGTGCTCTGCATCACTTCGGGAATAAACCAAAATGTCGTCGATGAACACCACGACGAACCTGTCTAGATATGGCTTAAAAACACGGTTCATTAGATCCATAAAAGCTGCCGGGGCCTTAACAAGTCCAAACGGCATAACAGTGAACTCATAGTGTCCATACCGTGTTCTAAAAGCCGTCTTCGAAACATCCTCGGGTTTGATCTTTAACTGGTGGTACCCCGACTGCAAGTCTATCTTGGAATACACACACGATCCCTGAAGCTGATCAAACAAGTCGTCGATCCTCGGCAACGGATACTTGTTCTTGATCGTGACTTTATTAAGTTCACGATAGTCCACACATAGGCGAAGTGATCCGTCCTTCTTCTTGACGAACAAAACTGGCGCTCCCCAAGGCGAGACACTCGGTCAAATGAAGCCTTTGTCCAATAAATCCTGTAGCTGTGCCCTCAGCTCCTTCAGTTCGGCCGGTGCCATCCTATAGGGTGCCTTCGAGATTAGGGTAGTCCCAGGGACGAGATCTACCACAAACTCGATCTCCCTATCGGGCAGCATACCGGGTAGCTCAGCTGGAAACACGTCACAAAACTCCCGCACCACCGGGATATCCTCAATCCTATGGGTGTCACCCTCGCCCATCAACACAACACTAGCAAAGTAGGCTACACAACCTCTGCTGATCAGTTGCCTCGCTCGAGACGAGCTGATTGTCATCGCAAAAAGCGAACTCTAGCATCCTCTAAATATCACCTCAACTTGTCCCGGTTCTTTAAAAGTAATCGTGCGATTCTTGCAATTAATCGTGGCATAATACTTGGTTAGCCAATCAATGCCTAAAACCACATCAAATTCCCCCAGCTTGTGCAAGGCTAGCAAGTACACAGGCATAACCCAATCTCCTATCCGAATAGGGCAACTGGAGCAATACTCTCTAATATCCAAAGAGTGGTAGGGGACAACTTGGCACGCCTCGAGACCACTACCAATTTGGTCCGATCCGGGCGCGTCGAACAGACGCCGGACGGACAGCACCTCCCCTATCCGTCCAGGCTAAACAACAGGATCATGTACAACAAGTTTCCAGGAAATCAACTTGAATACATACATGATCAAAACAATAGCGAGGGCACAACCAGTGCCGAACATTACAAGAGCAAGCATCACAAGTATAAACAAGTGAATAAAAGAGAGATAGATAGATATTGAACTGCAACTATGATCTATTGTGCCATCAAATGCAAGCAATGCATGAAATATCGTCTAGCAATAAGCCTACTATCATGATAATATGCTTCAACAATGTAATGAATACAAATACAATATAGTTATGCAATCCATTAATATATACTATGTCTAATTAGGGGATAAATGCAAATCCACTTATGCTATTCATGTCATTACCCAATCCACTAGGCTACCCCGCCTAAGATCTCAAATCTTATAGGTACTCACACCACAATCTAGTAGGTGAAGAGGTGAAGAGCTACCCCACTCTTCGCCCTGACTGATATCTCAAATCTCATAGGTAAGGAGCTACCCCGCTCTTATCTCACCCGTCTCACATCTCAAAGGTCATAGATGAAGAGCTACCCCGCTCTAATCTCATAGATATTGAGCTGCCCCGCTCAATCTCATAGGGGAAAGGCTACCCCGCCCTTCATGCCAACTCGCGTCCCAGTCCAATGGGTGAGGAGCTACCCCGCTCGTATCCCACCCGATGAGCTACCCCGCTCATGAGCTACCCCGCTCGTGTGACAACTCCGGAGTGCACTGCTTGTGTGGAGCGACCACCACAAGCTCAAAACAGACTATGTGAGTATGATCCAATCCTTGCCAACTGAGGATACCCTGTCAACTAGGGTTAACAAACACTCGAAAGTCCACCTATCCCTAGGTCCATATCAAGTGTCTCACCAACTCTAGGTTTAACACCTTTATCACATATCCTAGGTTTAACTAACTCTAGGTTCAATCCTCAACCTATGTTCACGACACTAGGTTAATGCCACTCGATCTATCCTAGGTTCACGACGCTAGGTTTACATGCCACTCGTCATGTATTTGCATTATCTACATGCCACTCGTCCAAGTTATAATTGTTTTCTATACACTAGTTCACATATCACTAGTTTTCATCGTCAAATCCAAGTTCTCTATTTTCTTATCATTATAGGATCTCATATTACAACCCTAATCCTCATGCATTCTAGGTTTAAGTGTAAGGTTTATAATACTATACAACTAGACATGCATGCAAGGAAATAGAAATGCAACTATACATATATCCTATAATGTATAAGAACCATAAGTGCGATATGACCAAAAATCTAACTCGGACATAGGAGGAAGCCCGATTGCTTCGGATGGACACCCCCCACCTTTAGGTGATGCCACGAGCCCACGATTCTGATTTCGAGATTTTAGGAAGCTTTCGCCGCGAGCTGCGGCAATTTGTACCTCAACAAGCCTTTTCTTCAATATCTCTGCACCCGCTCAACGAATTGACGAACCGACTTCGCCAACGCGTCGGAATACCTAGCAATTAGGTTTGCAACTATTCAATTTAGATCATAACCCTATATTTCCCAAAACCCCATTTTGGGAGCCCTATGTATAACCAATGCAAAAATCTCTCATTGGAGCTCTAGATTCATGCATAATTCATCTATTAGAGAAGCTAGGAAATAAAAACCCATCTATAGGGATCTACCATGAAAGCTCTCATGAGCTTACCTCCAAAGTAAGCTCCAATGGTGGAGAGGAAGAAGAAGAAGATGCTAATCCCTCTCTTGATCTTGTTCTCCACCAAATCCACCTCCTTTCCTTCCTTCTTGAAGAGAGAGAGAGAGCTTGTAGAGAGAGAGAGAGAGAGGTCTTTGGTGTTTAGGTCATGAGAAATGAGAGGGAGAAGAGAAACCTTACTCCTATACCCTCTCATTAGTGCACAAATTGCAGAAAAGACCCCCAACTTCATGTTTCCTGCACTGCCCTCGTGGGGGCCAATTTTTGTATAAGGGACCGGTCCCTGGCAGTGAGAGACCGGTCCCCGAAGGTCCAGAATTCCAGCATTTTTAGGACTTAGCCAAATTTCAGCCTTTTTCCCGTTTTAGCTCCGTTTTCGCTCGTTTTCGCTCGTTTGACCTTCGATTCTTTTCAAATCGAACCGAGACTCTCCAAAAATGTTTTCAAGTGTGTTTTCATCATCTTTTCATTCACGCTAAAGTCGGATTTGGCTCACGGCCCAACATGGCCTTTCGGCTCTGTTTTAGCGCCTACGCGCACCGAAAACGCCCGAATGATTCCGGACCTCACCGGGACCTCACCGAAACCGTTCAAATGGTCTTCCAACCAAATGTACACCGTAACCTCATAGTTTTAGAAGTCTGGTACCTTACATCCTTCCCTCCTTAATAAGAGTTTCGTCCTCAAAACTAACTCACTTGAAACCCAATTCACACCTCAACTCGACGTATCGAGCAACATAGAGTTCCAATGCACTTTCGCACTTCGGAGTGGCCTTTTACTCATCGGAATTATCCAAAGGCCCACTACGAGGGATGTGAGACTAGATTCACTCACATTTGCTAAACGTAACTCCGAAAGTGCATTACGGGCCTCCGACATTCTTGGTGGTAGCGCAAGTCGAAACTCAACCACTCTGCGCGCTCCAACACCATTCACCATTTGGCATGCAAGCACTCTTCTTTCCATTCACTTTCCCCCTCGGGGCATTCCGATTCGATCACCAACATTGCTCAAAAGCAATATCATTGGTGCATCACCCAATCGCGAGTGTTCTAACCACATTCGGACCTTGCTCTACCGCGAAATGGCCTACCCCCGACTTCCAATCCTCAAGAGAGCATTGTCCACAATTCCATGTGGCTATCCGGTATTCAAGTGTCTCCAAGATACCACTTTCCCTTACCTCTCAATTGCCACTTCTAACCTTAAATCGCTCTACTACGAGATGGCCTACCCCGGCACATCTTTCAAACCTCAATCCATGAAAGAGCGTTATCTTCAAGTTCTCCAACTCCTCCAACATAACCCAGCCTGCCTGGGCAAATTTTACGCTCGGGGACCGGTCTCTCCTGCCAGGGGACCGGTTACCCCACGCTGTGCAACCCTCAACCTCGGGGCAACCGGTCCCTCCCTCCTCGGACCGGTCCCCGAGAGCAAGCTCGCGCAGACCACGTTCGGGAATGGGTCCCTCCCGCCAGGGACCGGTCCTCGAGAGCAAATCTGCTAAGTACAAATTCTTGCACCATTGCTCTCGCGGACTCCATTGCAATGCACTTTTGGTGCATTTGACTTCTTCGGCTTTTCCGGAGCACTCCCCCTCGACAATTGGTCGATTTTGAGCGAAGTCCAACTCTCGTATTTCGAGAATTCACTTCCTTACTCCAACTCATCCACAGAGTCATCGGCTGAACCGATTACGTCGGTTTCCACAGGTGGACCAACGGTCACAAATACTACGTAGGCCTAGCGCCTAAACCTGTCGCAACTACACATAGCGTCTCTCGCTCGGATCGTAGACCTAATCATCATTGGGTGAAATTCTTGTTGGAGAATTCGCACGCACTCCAAACAGGAGCAACCATGACTCCAAACCACGTCAAGTCCTCGAGTTGGGTCATAATCAAACTCTCGGTATCTCATCGATCTCGCGATCCAATACGTGGCATTCCATGCTCCCGGGTCTAAGCTCGGACTACCGTCCTGACCAAAACTCTACCCTACCAGTAGGTACCGGGCCGCTGTCACTCACAGCTAACTGCGCCTGCCCAAAGGGCCCAGGCTCCACAGTCCACAAATGGTTTTGGCACGGATCGTCCCCAAACGATACCAACCGTCGTCGTCCTACACGACATACTCTATCGAGCTATAAGTACCACTATCGGCTCCTAAGCACCTAGTGCGAGCCGCCAGCCTTACGAGTTCCATGGCTCGCTTCACACTTAGCAATGCTGAAGTGCTACTGCCATCACACTCTCTCGGTTGAATCAAATCCGCACTCTATGAGTATCTACACTCGAACGCTCTATACGTGAACGACCACATAAGCATTAGGCAACCGTGCCTATGCACACCGGCCACACGGGCACGATTCGCCCATCGCAATTCGAGGCACTACTAGGCCCACGTGCCTATACTTGGCCAATAACCGATCGCTCTACCACGAGTCTCACTTTTTGTCCAACAATCATCACCAGCATTTTGCTAGTGCTATCTAGCTCTCTACCTGCTCCAGCAGGCGCTACACTCTCACCACATAAGCATGCTCGGGTATCTACACCAACTCGTTCACTTGGTCCCTACTATACCAATGCACAAATAGTAGTGAACGACTACAAGGTAAATGCATGCAAGTTCTTAAGTCTACATCATGCAGAAGCGTATGATTGCTTTAATTAACTCATACCTGGTACGATGTCACGCTCCTCGACCCCAGCAGATTTCCAGTGGCCTATCATCATGTCTCTAAGTTGTAGTTCAACAATTTCTAGTTCAAGTGCCCCTTTATAACACTTTTGCTTACTATATCCCAATATGAATAATAAGTCTAAAGGCTTGTCATTCTAATCATTTTCCGCACGAGAAACATGATCTTACATCATTCATTAGAACATTAAACTCATGCATATTAACAATGCATATACTTCTCTCTACAATATAGAGTCAATTTTTCATGATGCATAACATAGGAGTTTTAAGCATTCTAAAATTCATATAAATTCTATTCAATATGGATATGCATACAATTATAGTATACGAAAACATTTAACCACGTAGGAGGCATTTCCCCTTATTTCAATGAAGCCATACCCACCAAAAGCTCCGCGTGGGCGTCCGAAACGCTAACGAAGCTTCGGTAATCACTCCTAGTACCCTAAGAGATAGGCTAGGGGTGTTACAACATCGAAACGACAGTTCATGAGTTCAAACATTAAGCAACTCAAGAAAAGGGCTAATAACTCACCGAAAAGTGGTGAAAATCTCCCTTGATCTCCAAAAGGGAGCAAGAATCCTTCCAACCCAACCTACACGAAGGTTCTAAACCCATCAATTGGGTCCTAAAACCCACAAATCAAAAATTCCCAAATTCCAACCCTAATATCCCAAATCTAGGATTTCTACCAACAAAAAGCATCAAAACTAGGATCGAGAGGAAAGAATTTAGCCACTAACCTCTAGAAGGCTTCCAACAAGCCCAAAGTCCACAAGCTCCCAAGATCTTTCCTCAACGAAGCTCTAATCACGAGCTCCAAGCTTCTCCCATGGAGGAAACCAACAAGGTGCAAAGAAACATAAGGAAGAGAAGATCAAAATAAGAAAAAACCCATCAAAAATGGAGAAGAACCAAGGGGAGGGGCACTCACCTTTGATCTCCACTGGTTAGGGCACAAGAAAGCCCTCTAAGGGGGCTGGGGTGCCATATATAGGTGTTGTAACAATTGCACAAACACCCCTGCCCGAAAACTGCTCGCGCTGCACTGTGTACCGGTACACGGGCAAGCGTACCGGTACAACACCTGCGAAACAGCCAAACATGAGCCTCGGGTTTGCACGAAATCCGTCTGTGTACCGGTACACTAGCCCCGTACCAGTACAGCCATCAGCGCGTACCGGTTCAGCCATAAACCCCGTACCGGTACACAGCCCTGCTGAGGCTACCTGAGAGCTGACCAAAAATTCGACTTTTCAGATTTTGGTGCTAGGTTTTAAACTTCCAATCTCGGGGTTCGAACCATGGGTCGGAACATTGTCAACGACCCTCCACGAATTGTGGAAAAGCTAAGAATACGAAACAAACACTTGAATCTTGCAATTTGCAAAGGTCCAGTGCGTCACATCACCCCTTCTAAAAAGGAGTTTCGTCCGCGAAACTCGAAAGCAACGTACCTCAAGACTCCATCTGAAAAAAATGGAGATAACGCTCCAGCAAGGTGCTCTCAAGCTCCCACGTGGCCTCTCGCTCCCCGTGGTTGCTCCAAAGAATCTTCACATACGGAATATCCCGATTCCGCAGCTTTCGTACCTCGCGAGCCAAGATCTTCACAGGCTGCTCCTCGAAGCTCAAGTCTCCCGCAACTCTAAAGGTGTAGCATCCAACATGTGAGTCGGGTCGAAGATGTACTTTCGAAGGACCGATACATGAAAGACGTTGTGCACGCCCGATAGGTTCGGTGGTAGAGTAAGTCGATACGCTACTGGACCTACACGCTCCAAAACCTCATACGGTCCAATGAAACGGGGGCTCAACTTACCCCGCATTCCGAATCTCTTGATCCCTCTAGTCGGCGAGACCTTCAAGAAAACATGGTCTCCAACTTGGAACTCCAAGTCTCGCCGTCGTCGGTCGGCGTAGCTCCTCTGTCTACTCTGCGCTGTCAAAAGTTGCTCCCGAGCAATTCGAACTTTATTCTCAGCTTCCTGGAGCACATCTGGTCCCAAAGCCAATCTCTCGCCAACTTCACTCCAATGAAGTGGCGATCTACACTTCCGTCCATAAAGTGCTTCGAACGGTACCATCTTGATGCTTGCTTGATAACTATTGTTATAAGCAAACTCCGCCATAGGTAGATGCTGCGACCATCCTCCCTGGATGTCTATTACACATGCTCGGAGCATATCTTCTAAAGTCTGTATTGTGCGCTCCGACTGCCCATCACTCTGAGGGTGGAAAGCAGTGCTAAAATCGAGTTGAGTGCCTAGGGCGTCCTGTAGACTCCTCCAAAAGTGAGACACAAATCGGGTGTCTCGATCTGATACAATCGAAGTGGGCACTCCCGTGAAGTTGTACAATCTCATCAAGGTACACTTGTGAGAGCTTCTCCCCAGTCCAAGTAGTATGAATAGGTATGAAGTGCGCCGACTTCGTCAACCTATCCACGATCACCCAAATAGCATCATGCCCGGCCTGAGAGCGGGGCAATCTAGTCACGAAATCCATGGTGATCTTCTCCCACTTCCACACGGGAATAGGCAAACTCTGAAGTTTTCCCGCGGGAACTCGATGCTCGGCCTTTACTTGTTGGCAAGTTAGATAACGAGCTATAAACTCGCCAACATCATTCTTCATCCCGGGCCACCAATAAAGCAACTGTAAATCCTTATACATCTTTGTGCCTCCTGAATGTATAGCGTAGGGCGTTCGGTGCGCTTCTTGAAGAATGTCTTCTTTAATTCCCGAAACCGCCGGTACACAAATCCGTCCACGAAAACGCATCAATCCTTGGTCATCCACAAGGAAGTCGTTGGTGCAACCATCAACCAATTTACCTTTAATCCTTTGCAACTCTACATCGGAAGCTTGCTTTTCTTTAATTCGATCCAAAAGTGTAGGTTGCACCACCAACGTTATCAACCTCAAAGGCGTGTCAGGAGTCACCACCTCCAACTCCAACCGTTTCATCTGTTCGATTAACTGCGGTTGAGTAACAACATGCATCGCTAAGTTTTCCGTTGATTTCCGACTTAGCGTATCAGCCACCACGTTAGCCTTGCCTGGGTGGTAGAGAATCGTCAAATTGTAATATTTGAGCAGCTCCAACCATCTGCGCTGTCTCAGGTTCAACTCTTTCTGAGTGAATAAGTACTTCAAACTATTGTGATCCGTGTACACTTCACACCGCTCACCATAAAGATAGTGGCGCCATAACTTCAATGCGAAGACTACGGCCGCCAACTCCAAATCATGCGTCGGGTAGTTCTTTTCATATTCCTTTAGTTGGCGAGAAGCATACGCGATCACTTTGCCATCCTGCATCAACACACAACCCAATCCATTAAGTGAAGCATCACTATAAACCACATACCCTGCTCCAGCCATCGGCAGGGTTAGGATCGGGGCGGTCGTCAATCTTTGCTTCAACTCTTGGAAGCTTCTCTCGCATGCATCATTCCAAATGAACTTGACTCCTTTATGCGTGAGTCTCGTGAGGGGAGTTGATAACTTAGCAAACCCCTCGACAAATCTCCGGTAGTACCCGACCAATCCAAGAAAACTCTGAATCTCCGTAACGCTCGTCGGTCTCGGCCAATCCCTGATAGCCTCAATCTTCTTGGGATCCACCGCAATACCTGACCCCAAAATCAGATGCCCAAGGAAAGCTACCTCTCGAAGCCAAAATTCACACTTTTTCAGCTTGGCAAAAAGCTTCTTTTCCCGAAGTACTTGAAGTACAAGCCTCAAATGCTCCTCGTGATCTGCATCACTTCGGGAATAAACCAAAATGTCGTCGATAAACACCACGACGAACCTGTCTAGATATGACTTAAAAACACGGTTCATTAAATCCATAAAAGCTGCCGGGGCATTAGTAAGCCCAAACGGCATAACAGTGAACTCATAATGTCCATACCGTGTTCTAAAAGCCGTCTTCGATACATCCTCGGGTTTGATCTTTAACTGGTGGTATCCCGACTGCAAATCGATCTTGGAATACACACACGATCCCTGAAGCTGATCAAACAAGTCGTCGATCCACGGCAACGGATACTTATACTTGATCGTGACTTTATTAAGTTCACGATAGTCCACACATAGGCGTAGCGATCCGTCTTTCTTCTTGACGAACAAAACTGGCGCTTCCCAAGGCGAGACGCTCGGTCGAATGAAGCCTTTATCCAGAAGATCCTGTAGCTGTGCCATCAGCTCCTTCAGCTCCGCCGGTGCCATCCTATAGGGCGTTTTTGAGATTGGAGTAGTCCCAGGGACGAGATCTACCACAAACTCGATCTCCCTATCGGGTGGCATGCCCGGTAGCTCAGCTGGAAACACGTCACAAAACTCCCGTACCACTGGGATATCATCAATCCTAGGGGTATCACCCTTGCCCCTCATCACAACACTAGCCAAGTAGGCTACACAACCTCTGCTGATCAGCTGCCTAGCTCGAGACGAGCTAATCGTCATTGCAAAAAGCGAACTATGGCATCCTCGAAATATCACCTCAACTTGCCCCGCTTCTCTAAAAGTAACCGTGCGATTCTTACAATCAATCGTGGCATAATACTTGGTTAACCAATCCATGCCTAAGACCACATCAGATTCCCCCAGCTTGCGCAAGGCTAGCAAGTTCACAGGCATAATCCAATTTCCTAACCGAATAGGGCAACTGGGGCAATACTCGCTAATATCCAAAGAGTGGTCGGGGACAACTACACGTCCCGGATGCAACAAGAAAAGTATAGGGATGCCATGCAACTCGGCAAACAGCCGATCTATGAATGAGTCTGATGCACCGGTATCAAATAATGCACGAACTCTAATGCTATCAAGTAAAATGATACCTGCGACCACATCCTCGGCTGCTGCCGCCTTCTCGGTCTGAGCGGCATACATACGCCCACTCGGGGTGTAGCACACTGGACCATTGCAAATTGCGAGGTTCGAGTGTTCGATGTGTATTCCGAACTTTTCCACACTTGGTGGAGGGCCGTCGACGATATACCGGCCTAAAAGTTCGATCTCGAGAGCTTTGGCAGAGTCCTGAGAGTTTTTACTCTCAGGGACCGGTCCCTGATAGGAGAGACCGGTCCCCCAGTGAACAGTGCTGCGTAGCCGGCGAGGCAACCGGTCCCTGGCAGTCGAGACCGGTCCCCGAGCGCGTCTGCGCGGGGAGAGACCGGTCTCGCGCAGGAAGAGACCGGTTCCCGAACGTTGGTTTTTCGGGGGCAGGCTGAGAGACCGGTCCCAGGTCGAGGAGACCGGTCCCTCTGGGCGAAAACTGCCCAGACCAGGCTGATGTGATTTTGGATTTTTGAGGGGCTTATCTGGATTTTGTTACTTTAGAGCCTATAGAGAGCCTTTCTTCTCTCTCTTTCCCTCATTTCTCTCAACCCTTTGCATTCTAGAGAGANTATCTGGATTTTGTTACTTTAGAGCCTATAGAGAGCCTTTCTTCTCTCTCTTTCCCTCATTTCTCTCAACCCTTTGCATTCTAGAGAGAGAAGAAGAGAGGGAGAGGAAGAAGAAGAAGAAGAAAAGGAGAAGGAGCTTGCTTGGAGGCCTTGGAGCATCATCTTCTTCCCCATTTCTCACTTTGGTGGCTGTGAACTTGCGGTTGGAGCTTTGTGGAGGATCAAACTTCAACCCTACTTGGTTTTGAGCTTGGATTGGAGCTTCTCTTGAGGTTGGTAGCTTGTAATCCCCATTTGTTTCATGTTTTCCTAGGTTTTGCTAGAAGAAACCCTAGATTTTGGGATTTAGGGTTTATTTTGGGGGTTTTTGGATTTGAGAGTTTTGAGACCTAATTGATGGGTTTGGAACCTTTATATAGGTTAGATTGGAAGACCTCTACCTCCCATTTGAGGATTAAAAGAGGGTTTTTCACTTGAGGTGAGTTTTCTCCAACCCTAGCTTGAGAAGCTTAGTGTTTGAGCTATTTGCTCTTCGTTTCGTTTGGGTGACCTTATTTTTTATGTTTTTAGGGCACTAGTAAGCTTGTGGATATCTTCATTCGGCGAAACGAAGAAGTCGATTTTGGTGGGTTTGACTTCATGAAAATAGGGCAAAATGGCCCCCCTATGCCTTCTAAACTTTTCGTAAAGTATTTTTGAATGCAAATTCATGCTAAATATGATGTATGTGAATTTTAGAACACTTAACATGCATGCCTCATATATCGTAAAATTTGTACTCCATATAGTAGAGCTATATGTGTAGATTGCATGCATTGTGGATAGTGCTTGGTTTTGCAAGTTGGGAACATGTCTCCATGCTAGAGTTGAGTGAATTATGCATCATGAACATACTAATGCCATGCTTGGAACTCGTTGAACAAAAGTGTCATCAAGGGGCACTTGAAACTAGTAAACTATTAAACTGCAACATAGAGACATGTTGATAGGCCACTACATATCTGCTACATTCCATGTTAGAGACAT
>NC_033632.1:7214742-7272211 GCF_001540865.1 Ananas comosus | reverse complement strand
TTTCTCCAAGCAAATAACCTCGTTTGCTCCGGGAAAATCACATAATCTGAGTAGAGTTCCTTGTCAAAAATTAAATCCTGAAACGTCGGCAACACAACTAATGATACTGGCCGACCTCCAACATTCTGCGCCACCATGCAGTGTTTCGACGAGTACATCCGACCGTCGATTAGTGAACATCCTCGTAGACTGTGACGTGTGCTCAGAGCCCGTTCTCCGAATTTCAATGCACCCGACTCGACTTAGGCGACGACAGACTGCACAGTCGCTTTCTATTATTCCCTTTATCAACGGCTTTTTCCTTTTCCTTTGCCTTCGGCAGAATCCTTATCCTTAGCTAATACCCTCAGGAGCACAAATATCCCAATCTGCTGGCGCCTCTCAAGAATCGTCGCCAGGCAGCCATATGCACTCTCTCATCCTCCGGTTGATACTTCATGGCCTTTAGCCTTTTGAGCAGGCTTGTCGCTTACATTCCACAGACCGACCCCGAGCCATAAGGCCACAAGAACAAGTAGCCACGAGTACATTTTCGAACGAACCCCTGTCAAATACAATGATATATATCATACTGGAATATAAGAACATCGATTTGTGATTCAAAAAATACTTTAGCAAATTGATTAGTAATATGCTAGATAAATACCTTAGGGCCACAACACCATGGAAATCAATGGACAAATCAAGGCATCCAACAAATCCATAAAACAGATTGTTCGAGGGTCCTCTCGAGGAGACCGGTCTGTGAGAGACCGGTCTCTCAAGTGAGGAACCGGTCCCTCTCTGCGTGACCAAAAACCCAACGTTCGGGAACCGGTCTCTCAAACTTGAGACCGGTTCCTCGCTGCGCGATAGAAGCACCATGGTTCGGGAACCGGTCTCTCATCACAGGGGACCGGTTGCATCACGGTTTACGCAGTGAGGACCTTAGGGAAACCGGTCTCTCCTTTTCAGGGACCGGTCCCAGAACACATAAAAGTTCAGAAAAATTATTTTAAAGCAATCTAAGCCTTCTGAACTTATTCTAATTAGGTATCTTCACCACAAATGATCTTTTCTTCATACCTTAGGTGTCAAACTTTCCGAATAAGTCTTCGTTCTCCAATTTGAATAACTTCTGCGATCAACTCTTCAAGACTCCAAACAACTCTACGAAATTCGCCAATCTATAAAATCCTTAACACCGCCTATTTGGTCAGGTTCGTGTACACCGACAGACCGCCGAACGGACAGAGTTTCCCCTGTACGTCCAAGGCGTCGCAACCTGTACAATACAAATGCTCCAACGAGGAACTGATAACAATCAAGATTGCATAAGGAAGTATCGAAAACATAAATCTACTTGCCATTATAAGCATTCACATCTCACTTACATTGTACATCATAGTTCCATTTTTCTTCTACATTAAACTCCCAAATACAATTACAAATTCTTTACAATTTAATACAAGTTGGTTGTTGTCATCCCTTTCGAACCCCTAGCTAAGCTTATTGGGGAACTGCTACCTCGGTCTCTGGGATAGGGCGCTATCTACAAATCTACGCCCTTGCCTAGCGCCGCTGCGCCGCTCACGTGTATACCTGTAACACCCCAAAACAACGTGGGGTGAGAACCAACTCCATAGTTCCCAGTGGGTACGGCCACCCAAGGGAAAAGCTCGACCAATAGGCCCAAGGAGGCACTGCAATCATGTTAGTCCAAAAACATCTATATATATATCACCATGTTATTATACAACTAACAGATAACATGCCTCACAAAATGCGATATGCAAAACCTGTAACTCATGCAAGTAGTTTACTTGATTCTACTACATATTATTAGTCATTCTTTACATGTAGCCGTTCTTTACTTATTTAGCTATTCTCATTCATTAGCTATTCTTTACAACATTTTTCTGTTTACATTATACTCATTGGCGATTCTTTATTCTTTGACATTCTTGATTGTTGATATACTTTAGCATTTACCGTTCTTTCCTAAGGTTACTTTACCTTAGCCAACTATGCCACTCGACTCGGTTTTGAGTCAATCAATTACGGATAGTCCGCGCACTGTCTAGCTCGAGGTGAAGGAACTCTCACATGCACCTTAGCTAACCACAGCCTACCGTACTCCTGTCCTAGCCGTCTGGCGGCGAACGCATCGCACCTCACCCAACAACAGCCTAGGTCATGACTTAGCCACCTGGCGGCGAAATCGTCGCACACGCCACGTCGATGGTTCAGTCAACAGGCGGTATGATCCACTAACCGGCTAACCATCCAGCGGCGAAATCGTCGCACACGCCACGACAATGGTTCTATAGCCCCTGGGCGGTGAAATCGTCGCACACACCCCACACCCCACACCCCACACCCCTCTCGGTGTATCCATTTAGCTTTGGGATTCCGGAATCCATTTCACATCACATAAGGGTTGGTCTTATCCCTATAGAATTGACCTATCTAGGTCCAAGACTTCACTCAACCTAAGTTAATACTTTAGGTTCATTGCCTCCATACTCATAGCCTAGGTTTATTAACTCTAGGTTCATTACCTTTGCCCACCTAGGTTCATGTGATTCTAAGTTCGTTATCTTTATCTCACAACCTATGTTCTCTAACATTAGGTTTAATGGCATCCCTATTTAACCTATGTTCATCAACACTAGGTTCATTATCTCTCTTGTCCAACCTATGTTTACTAACATTAGGTTCATGCCACATTTGTTCAACCTATGTTCTTGACACTAGGTTCAATGCCACTCGATCTATAGGTGCATTTATGTCCATATACACAAGTTTTTTACTTATCATTCTCAACTTGCCATTAGGCATTATCACTAGCATGCTTTCTACTTTATGTTAACATGCAATAATCCTTTATCTCATGTCTTTAGCTAACATCATTCTAAGCATTTACTTAGCATTCTTACATTTTATACATATACAAAATGTGATAGCTTAACATAACATTCATTTTATGTATTCATGTGTTCTAACACTAGCTACCACTACGTGCATCAATGATAAATATGTATCTTAGACATACAGGCGACCTAGTCGCTTCGGTAAACACAACCCACCTCGAAATACGCTCCGATTGCTTGTCGTCACTTACAATCGGCCTCCTACGGCACCCGTGACCCGATTTGGCCCGAGCTCTCGAGCGACCACCCGAACGGCCACCAATCTGCGATTTGAAAATTCTGGAGTTTATTCCTCGACTCCACGATACTCCGGATCCGATCTCATGATTTTTAGACGTCTATTTCGCGCGCTGCGGCTATCTGTACCAAAATCGACCGTTTCGTTAATAACTTCGCGTAGACTTTTCGTTTCACCAAACCGAGCGCACCAACGCGACGGAAATACCCCCAATTAAGTTTCCAAGAGGTCAATTTACCTCGAAAACACCCGGAGGCAAAAGCCCCAAATTTGGTGCCCTAACAATATCATATTAGATTTTCTACTAAATTGATCTTGTCCCTAAGCAAATGCTAGCTTAGAATCAACTAGGAAGCTTTCTAATACTATCCATTAGCCATTAGAACCATTCCTAGGGCATCAAACACGGACCCTAGCAATCCACCATGAGAGCACCATGAAAAACCTTGATTTTCATGTGTTCTATGGCCATTAGAATGTTTCTACACTTGTAGAAGCTTCAAAACTTAGCTCCTTAGAGCACAAAACCAAGCCCTAGGCTTTACTTCACATAAAACCTCACCTTGGTCACAAGATCATCCAAGTCCACCTTGTAGGAGAGCTTCTTGATCCTTCCCAAGCTCCAAAACCCACAAGTTCTCCTCCAATCCACCTCTATCCCACCTTGAGAAAGAGTTTCTAGAGAGAGAGAGGGAGACAAAATGAGAGAGAGAGTGATCTGCTTGGTGCTGTGAAGAGAGGAGAGGGTTTGGATCTTATTTGGGCTGCTACAATTGCAGTTAGGCCCTCCAACTCTCTAATTCTGTAACAGGCTGCGCCTGTGGTCCACGGTGCACCGTACCGGTACACGGGTTCCTGTCACCGGTACAACAGTCTTTTTCGGTGGTCCACGGTGCACTGTACCAGTACACGAAATTTTGTCACCGGTACACAGCCTTTTTCCAGCTCAAACCTGAGAGCTTTCTCCCTTGGTTAGCGATGGTTGTACCGGTACAGCCATCACATGGTACCGGTACACAAGCTCCAGATTTCTATTTTTCGCGTCTTTTTGACTCTATTTAGCTCTCATTATCGCTAAAACCTTTTTAATTCTTTTAGAACTCCTTTTTAACCCTTCCAACATGGTTGGAATGTTAACGAAACTTGTGCAACTATTTCTTTATGGCACTTTGGCCAATTTGGCTAAAGTCGAATATATTCCACCTATATTTCGGTATGTTACAAAAGTGGTAGATCTAATGGCATAAAATTTGATAGGATTAAACATTTGGCACTATCGATAATATAGAAGCCGAACTCTCTCTCTCTCTCTCTCTATATAGTCTGGCTATTACACTATCTATAGTACCAATCGTTTTGTGCTATCGAGTTTTCTGCTATTAGATCTACCTATATATAGAGTCCGGCTACTATATTATCGATAGTACCAAGCGTTTAGTGCTATCGAATTTTCTGCCGTTAGATCTACCCCTTTGGCCATTTTCATCCGTTAGATCATACTATTCAACTAGCCACCTCCTCAACCCTAGTACTATCATCCTGACCAAATATCCCTTCATCTAAGGGCTAAAAACCTAATAGCAAACGGTTGGTACTATTAATAGTATAGTAACCTAATTCTATATATATATATATATATATATATATATATATATATATATATATATATATAATATATAACTAAGGCCTACTATATTCTTATGAGTATAAACCCCTTTATACTTATAAATTTTTTACCGTTGGATGTGCAATTAATTAGGATGATAGTGGTCCCCTAGGATTTAATGGGTGGTTGGTTGAATAGTATGATATACAGATGAAAATTGCCAAAAGGATAGATTTAACGATCGAAAATTTATGAGTATAAAAGGGACTATACTGATATGAGTGTAGTAGCTGAACTCTCTCTATATATAATTATATATTATATATATTTTAATTATATAAAGTAATATATATTATGTATTTTAATTATGTGTATATAGAATTTAGATTAATATTGGGCCTACAAAACCAAACCAGCAAAATCCTACTCTAATTGCGCTCTCTCTTTCTCTCTCTCTCTTTTTCACTCGCTCATAGAGTCACTTTTCCTAAGTTTTTTAATATTATAATATCATATTTCATGCATTCATTTTGTATGTTGAGCTATTAGATATTTTTTGTATCGAATTTTAGATAATATTTTATAAAAATTAAACTATAGATTGCACGATGTTAAGAATTTCAAACGGCTCGTTTAGGGCTCGAGCTCGCTCGACTCGAAATTAGGCTCGCTCGAGCTCGGCTCGAATTAATTTCAAGCCGAGCTTGAGCCTAAATTTAGGCTCGAAATTAATTTCAAGCCAAGCTTGAGCTGAAGTAAGCTCGCTCGAGCTCGGCTCGTTTCCACCCCTACCGTTAACATTTTGTATATTTATTGGAAGGTCACCACAGAAATCATCTTCTCTTTTCAATAGCGAAATTTAAATCTTACCACTAAAAGTACCCATAATTTGCGGCCATTTTAAAAGATTTCTCATAATTAATATCTAGAAATTCATATATAAGGACTGAGAATTTGGCAGTGTAGCTAAACTCTCTGTTGGTGATATTTTTGTGTGTATTTTAATTACAAAAACACTCGTCAAGTTTCTGGAAAAAATGAGTTAGAATGGAGACTTTACGCGAACTTTACTTTTCACTTAAAGTGAATAGTAACCCGATTTTTTGGAGAGGCCAATAAGTAAAGATGGCTTCAGGCGCGTATTGTACTCCGTTCATAGTAATCTAATAGCTCGGTTTCAATGGTTCGACTATCCTGGACCCATTGGCGCTTACGGATTTTAGGTTTGACCCCAGATTTCGAGAAAAATGGAGATACATATATTTTATGTATTTGTGTGTGGTTTTGCCGGTTCGAGAGAGGATGGGTTTCGTCGTAAATCTGCGATCAAACCAGGCAAAACAAAAGCATGGGTTTGAGGTCTCTGTTGCGCTGATCGCACTGGTGCGATCCGTTCGCAAATCTGACGGACAGATCTCCTGATATCGCGCGTTGATCGAGGAGGGGTCATTTTTGGCAAAACGGTAATTTTGCGAGAAACCCTATATTTTATGTATCGTTATGCATGAATTTGAATTTGGGGGTGTGTTCGTGCGTTTTACTCGCGCTGTGAGGGACTCAATTCTAAATACCAACTTTTGGAGGACTTTTGCGCAATTGGAGCTTTATGTATATATAGCCTCTAGGGTTTGCACTATGTAAACCCTAACCCTACCTCTACTCAGTTGACCCTAGCCGCCTCCCTTGCTTCCCCCTGCCCTAGCCGCGAGCACCCCGGCCACCTGCGCACGTCCAGCCGATGACGCAGCAGGTGGGACTCATCCATAATGCGCCGGAGTCGCCGGAGTCGATGCGACCGAAGGGGCAGGCGAAGCCCTCACTGGATAGTAGCGGCTGATATGGCCCGCCTGTCCACACGTGAAGCACTTCCCCTCCCATTGATCACATATCCTTGGCTCGTGGTTCCCACCACAGATTGTGCACCGCTGCGGTCCGCGGCCCTTGGATTATTGCGTTCGCGGGTACTTCGGGGGCTTCCTTGACTTGGTTTGAGCTCCCGAGCTACTCTGAGCCCGCTTCTTACCACCGTTCTTCTCGGACGCCTCTCGCTCCTCCCGGATGTGAGTGTTTCCTTGCTCCGCCCACAACACTCGATCGAGCACCTCCGCGAAGGTAGTGAGCTTTAAAATGTGCACCGCTCGGTAGATATCAGCCCGGATCCCTTGCTCGAACCAATCGGCTCGATCCTTGTCATCCCGCACTACGTCGGGGACGCAGTCAATAATGTGAGAGAACTCCTGCTCATATTCCGCTACCGTGCGGCTACCTTGCTTCAACTTTCGAAATTGCTCCTGGAGCTTCTTTTTCTCACTATCGAGGAAATAGTTGATGAACTCCTCCCACGTCAACGGCGGAAGGTCGGAAGCTCGGTTTCTCTTGATTCGCTTCCACCAAACCTTCGCCGTTCGCTCCAAACAATGAGTGGCGAGGTAGATCTTGTCCCTCTCCAGCGTGTAGAGGTCCTCGAACAAGGTCTCCATTGAGTCCACCCACGACTCCACCATCCAAGGTTCGACCTTCTCTCCCTCGAAGGTCGGTGGATTAAACCTTCGGAACTTCTCGAGAGCCGCAAGTGCGCGCTCCCTTTCCGCCTCCAATGCCGTCGCATTGGGTGTCGTAGAACCCGACGCCGCGTGAGGAACGCTCGCAGGCGAAGGATGTGCCGCCACCGGAACTGCCACAATGCCCTCGCCCTCAGTCGCCGTAGGCGCACGAGCTGGAGGCGGGGGCGGGTCACGACCCTCAGTCGCAGCTACAGTTGCCGCCGCAAAATGCCGCTCCATAAGCTCTTGGAGCTGCTCAAATCGACTCTCTTGGCGTTGTACAATGCTGGTCAATACCGACACCTGCGCCCGTAACTCCTGTACTTCACTAGATCCGGCTTCTTCAGGCACCTCAGGAGATGGTGCCGGAACGGACCTACGCACGTAGTGTCTTGGGGACATTGTTCTTGCAACGCAACAATCGGGTTAGTCATCTAACCCACTTAACTCCGTCGCATACACTATATTACGCGACTCAACTCCGCCATAAGCAGACGTACTCTAATGTATTAGCCCTAGCTCTTAGCGTCGTGTTGTCGGCCGCCAACACAAACCCCTCAAGCTCAGAACTAACACCGCTCGGATCTATCTCTAGCCATACTAGAGATCTATGCTCGATCCGACCCAATCGGATTCCTTTCTCAACCGATTTAGGTTTACGTTTCTCTCACGTACCTATACAACCCTAGGATTCACCGTCCTAAGGTCTCTTAGGTCCATCCTAGACTCTCTCTTTACTTGCTCTTAATTGCTCTGATACCAACATCTCTTGTCACGCCCCGTCCCGAATCCACTACTAATTTGGCACGGTTCGGGCGCGCCGGACGGACCGCCGAACGGACAGTACCTCTCCTGTACGCCCAAGGCCAAGCAACCAGATCATGTACAGTTAAGCGCCCAGGGAATGCTTAAATAACATACATGATCGATACGATGCACACAAGTGCACTATAACTAAGAGCAAGAACCACAAGTGAATGTACAAGTGTATAAAGAGAGATATTCTAACTATTACAACCATTCAACATTTACATCATTTGAATATGTTACATTTCCATCTTCCAAAATGTAAATACATGTTTTCCTTGAAATACAAGTAGCTCTCCAATAACTATCCAAAACATCATCTAGTACACGAGGGTACTTTAATGCATAAAGGAAAAGCTACTAACTAGGCTCACTTAGGGCGCTATGCCCTTGCCGCGGTCCTCGCTCAGCTCGCCTCTGTGTGTACCTGTACCCCAAAACCACATGGGGTGAGAACGATATAAATATAGTTCCCAGTGGGTTCGGTCGCCGACACCGCCGGTTTTTCCACTAGGTCTAAGCTGGCATAGATAGAGAGATAGATAGATATATAGAGAAATAAACTGTAACTACTCTATCATGCCATCAATGATAATAATACATGCAACAACTGCTATCATGCTAGTATTATGTCATGTGTATAAATAAAGTGCATAGTAATGTAAACTACAACATACACTATGTCTACTCAAGGTAATAATGCAAGTCTACTATGCATTCCATATTTATTACCCAATCTACTTGGTTAACCCGTAGGTTAAACCCTCGACTCACTCTCAATCTTATAGGTGAGGAGAAGCTGCACTCGCACACCGAGACCGTCTGCGGGACAACTACGTCTGCCCCTAGTGAAGTACTCCAGAGACAAGTTCCATGGTGAAGCGACCACCGATAGCAAGAACAGACTAATGAGTATGATCCAATCCTCACAAAAGGATACCCTATCTACAAGGGTCCATGTGCCTCTGCTGCACAATATACAATGCATCATAGATGCCGGGATCTCTACTATCCCTAGAACCATGTTATGTTTACTACACTAGACTCGATGCCACTCGTTCAGTCGTTGTAGTAATATCTTCTAACTAATCGACATGCCACTCGTTCAAGTTTAGTGTTTCTACTACACTAGTCAATGCCGCTCTACTAGGCTATGTCCAAGTTCATCACTTTTGCCACTATAGGATTCTTTGTCTCAAGACCCAATCCTCATGCTACCCTAGTTCATGTGTCCAACTCATAGTTACACTACTAAGAAGCATGCAAGGAATAGGAAATATACATCTACTAATCCTATAATGCATAATCAACATATGATGAATAAAATTAACTTAGACATAAAAGGAAATCCGGATGCTTCGGGATGACACCCCCCACCTCTTGAGGGTATGGAGGCTCTAGAAATGCCCTCCAACGAACGTTACGACTACGCCTCGGCCTCTTAGGTCGAAATGAAGCTTGGTCGGCCTTGTTTTGTAGATATCTTTTCTTCCGCTCGTCGAATGCAAAATCCGACTTCGCCCCCGCGTTTAGGCACCTAGCAATTAGGTTTACAAGACATCAAATGAGATCAATCTCATACTTTACCAAAACCTCATTTTGGTGCCCTAGGGTTCCCATCTTGCCATTTGCAATTTGGAATCCTAACATTAGCTTTAATCCACCAACAATGGTGCTAGGGGTCCATTTGACCCCATTCCCAAAGCTAAAAATTCAAAAACCCTAAGTTCCATAAGCTAGGGTTGGAAGCTTACCTCTATGTTAGCTTCAAAGAGAGAAGAGAGGAACAGGGAGAGGTCCAAAAGCCTTCCTAGCTTGATCTCTTTCTTCTTCTCCTTCCTTTTCTTCCTTCTTTTCCTTCTCTTTTCTTCTGCTTCTTCTAGAGAGAGAGAGCAAGAGAGTGTGAGAGAGAGAGGGAGTGGAATGAGGAGATGAGAGAGAGGAGGGGTCCCATTCACCTCATATTGTAACAATATCCATCCAAGCCTCTCTACTTTTCACTCTGTGCACCGCCCCTCACTGGGCATTCTACGCCCAGAGGGACCGGTCTCCCCGACTTGGGACCGGTTCCTGAGAGCCTCAGCTCGGGTCACGCGTTCAGGTACCGGTCTCTCCCAGAGAGACCGATCCTCGGGAGACCGATTCCTTCCTGAGAGACCGGTTCCCGAGAGCTGGGATTTCGGGACTTAGCCAATTTTTGGCTTTTCTCGCTGGGATCACGTTCGGGGACCGGTCTCTCCCTGCTAGGGACCGGTTGCATCAAGCAACCCCGCAACACCAGCCGATGGGACCGGTCCCTCCTTGCCAGGGACCGGTCCTCGAGAGCAATTTTGCTCCAGTGCAGATTTTGCACTATTTGCTCCCGTGGACTCATTTCCAATGCACTTTTGGTGATTTTAACATCTTTGGCTTTTCCAAAGCTCACCAATACGACCCTTGGTCGATTTCGCCTGAAGTCTAACCCTCGTATTTCGAGAATTCACTTCCTTACAATTATATTCATTATAAAAAAGCTTTTAAAATCGGCCCTGAGGCGTAATATCATATCAAATTAAAATAATGGCAAAGTATTAAATTTACCAACAAAAGTGAAACATTTAGATGTGATTTCTAAATGGCCACAAATAAATCGCCACAAAAAAATATTTTTCTTGTAGTGAACTAGTGAATAAAAGGTAGTTTACGTCACATGAGTAGGTTTCATTATCTTGAATAAAGGCATAAGCATGTTTAATTTTTGTATGCTTGTTTGATTATATATATTGTACTAACCCACACTTATATTGCCTTTTTTGAACCTGATAGGTCAAGATTTTTTCTTAGGTGGCCGTACCCACTGGGAATTATATTTATAGAATTATAGTTTTCAACTCCATATTTTTCAGGTCCATTCACGGGTGATGCGACGGTGTGAGAAATGGCGTAGCTCAGTAGATAGTCTCCTTCCATTTTATTTTGGTATTTTAGTTGTACCCCGTTTTGGAACAATGTAAGAATGTAAAAGAAAAATGTAAAGCTTATTTTGCGGTTGTGTTTGAAAACTTATGTATGTGAATGGATGAAAAGTGATGTACTTGAAGTAGTATTTACTCTGTATATTATAATACTTTTCTTATGCAATCCATGAATTCAATTCTTATTCGGAATGTGAGATGTATATTAGTTGTGACGCCTCAGGTGGATAGAAAAAACTCTATCCATTTGACGGGTCTGGTGCATGGGCCTGATGAGTGCCTCCGTTGTGGGCCGGAGCGTGACACTACTTATTTTTAGTATTTCTCACGTGCTCTGTTGTTGACTTTTGTTTGTGAGCCCTCTACCTTTGTTGCTGTTTTCGATCGGTGTTAGGAAGTTGCAAGTTAGTTTCCTACCTACATGTGCTGGCCAAGTTAGAAGAGCACCCGTAGTTGGTGATTTTGGTAGTAGTTCCTTGTACATATTTGGTTGACTGAATTGGCATGTTTTTGTAGTTATTTTCAACTATGAGAGGTGGTTTTATATTTGGCGGAGATGTATCATTTGTACTATTTTGGACTTATGTATGTACAATGGACATTGGACTTATGTATGTACACTAAAATACCCCTAGAAGGGGATAGGGCTAAGCGGAGCGAAAAGGGTTTTCCATGAGATGGGAAATGAAAACTATTAGCCCCACACGAGGTTTGTGAATAAGTGATTGTCTGATAATGAGCAAGGAATATCCGTCTTTCTGCTAAACAGGATCTATTGAACTCATAATTCAGTAGACTATATTTTAGTTATTAGCAGTTTTATTTCAATTATGATATCTATAGTTGTAGCTTTTAGAATAACTTGTAGGTGCTTCTTTTGCTTCGTGTAAATAAAACTTTTCTGTCTATGCGGTGTGTCTGTTGGCAAAATCGGATTTCGTTGCAACCCATGTATGATAGGAATGGCTAATTATTCAAAAATATTTGGTTTATTATTACAATGAAAATTGGAATTAGCATTTGAAATTTTAAGAGAGAATTTTGTTAAGACTAAGGGGAGTGATGAAGAGAGAGGGAAAAAAGGTATTTGTGAGGCAGAATTTTGAAATCAGGTCTTCAACTTGTTTGTCGTTCACCGTTCCTACACGGTCACCCTTATTTTTATTTTTTATTTTAATTTCAAAATATTGTTTGTTTGTTTCTATCGCCTTGATCTTTCACTTTCTCCCAACCGACGACTAAATAGCCCGGAGGGCTCAGTATAACAACAGCACAGTGATCCCTCTCTCTCTCTCTCTCTCTCTCTCTCTCTCTCTCCCCCATTGTGCGTGATTCATTTATAATTAATCTCTTTCCCTCGTGACCCTCCTCTCTCCTTCCTCTTCTCTCTCTCTCTCTCTCTCTCTCTCACCTTCTAACCTCTTTGCAACTTTCCGGATCTCGTCTTTGGGGGGTACCAAGAGAGAGCGGCCGGCAGCCGAACGACGAGCAGAACGAGCTCAGGAAGACCCAGTAAATATACATTATTAAATATGCATTATTAAAAATATCATCATCTTTTAAAATTTATTTTTATTTATTCTTTGAAAGCTCCCTCTGCACTGTTTGGTACATTGAGAAGAAGTTAAAAAATAAAAAAGAAACAAATCTCACGGGGGTGGGATCATGGGGTTTGTGGCCTCCCACCTCCTCCCCCTCCTGAGAAGCAAGCCTCCTTTTTAGATCTATCCGTGTTGGTAGGCTTTTATATCTAAAGCTTTAGTTTCGTTTTCTTTTCCTTTTTTTTTCGACCTCTTTTGCTTCTTCAGGCGCTAGAAGGAAAACGCCTTTGAGTGTTTTTTTTTTTTTTTTTTTTAATTTTTAATTTTGTTGTTTTTGTACTTCGTTCAAGAACATGGCTGATATACATTCGGGTATAATGTGGGTATTAGTGGGTAAATGCGATGGGTTCCCTGATAGGAACTGATAAGCCCCAATTTGTTTGAGATTTCAATTAGTTTGTTTGACCCAAAAAATTGCCTCTAAATGCTGTTTTTTTTTTTTGCTTCGAATCAAAGCCCATTCGGTGAGTTTTTGGACTCCGAAGATATGAGATGAGATGGGCTATTGATTGTTGATTTGATCTTGATCTGCATTTTCTTTGATCTTGTCCAGTTTGATTACGTAGAGTAGGATGACCAAGACCTTGTAAAGAGTGGGAGGAGGAGAAGGAGGGTTTGTATTAACAGGGTATTATATACTTGCTCTCACTCTGTGGAAATGACTGTTGACGATCCGCCTACTATGATGGCACGTGGTGGTGTGAGGGCGAGCCAGCCTTCTTTCAGCTCAAACAGCAACAATGGTAATGGTAATGGCAACACCACCCCCTCGCATAGTTCGGCCTCGAGCATGAACGGCGGGGATGGTTATGAAAGCGACGGCTCAAACTTTGCTCCTCCGTAAGTTTGATCCATTTGATCCAGTTGTATTGTATTTTAACATGTAAAATATTTTATTCATCCTTTTGCTGATGATTAGCGCGAGTCTACTTCATGACGATATGATATACTGTCATACTGATTGGTTGTCCTGGATTGAATTCACCTGTGCAAACTAAAAAGAGTTCTTTGGACTTAAAACATTGGTGCTAGATTTTGGGGGTTCAACACTTTAATGTCCACACTCCACAGGAAAGATTAAGTAATGCACCAAAAAAAAAAGGATCTGAAACTGTCAGGTGCTATATAGTTTTTGAGTCTTTAATGTCCATGGAATGATTTATCAAGACCACATTGTAAACACTCCTATGTTTTGAAGTTCCAGTTTTGAATTCAATAGTTATTTGCACGAGTTGAAACAACATTACCAATATAGTTTCAAAATCTATTTTATGTGTTGAATAATGATGTTTTTCTCTAATTCTTCACTTACATCATGATTCTAGTTCCTTATCTACACTTTTTATGGTTGAATGAATATTCTGTATTACATCGAGGGCATGTTTGGTTTGAAGAATTTGAGGCTTGAAATGGGAATCAGAGTGATCCATTCCTATTGTTAGTCTTTGGTTTGAGGGAGTGACATTCCGATTCCCATTTCGGGGTTCAACTCCCCCAAATGATTCCCCCCTGGATGTGGAAATCAACTTTGAGGGCATGTTAGGTTCATGATTGGAATAGGAATGGGAAATGAAATTTGATTGCCTTGGAATGGGAAATGAAATGGCTAATCATCCAAAAATATTTGGCTCATCATTGGAATGGAAATTGGAATTGGCATCTAGGATTTTGAGAGAGGGTTTTGATTAAGACAGAGGAGAGCAATGAAGGGAGAGAAGGGGAGGTGTTTGTGAGAGAGAGCTTTGAGTGATTTACTTTGGAATGAGCCAATCTGGATTCAAAGTTAGATTAGGCCATAAATAGATTGGGTAATTCCTATTCCAAAGTGGAATGGGTATCAGAATCTGCTTCCTGTAAAACAAACAACAATTATCGGAATCAATAAATCTCATTTTGATTCCATAGTCGAAAGTAGGTGAACCAAACAAGATCTGATTTCGAAAGAGATTGAGAAAAGAATTATTTTTTCAATAACAATTAGTAAGGTTCAAATATTAATCTATATTTAATTGTAAATTATAATTTATATTTGAATTTGAATTACAGATTCAAAATTCAATTTTTAACTTCTTAAGTTCAAGTTTAAATACTAACATAGTTTGATATTTGAATTTAGTTATAAATTTAAAATTTAACATTGAACTTAAATTTGAATTGTAAATTCAAATTATGAAATTCAAATTATGAAATTCAAATTCGGATTCGTATTTTGATTATGAATTTGAATAGTAAGTATAAATTTTAATTAAAAGTTGATCTTTTTGAATTTCAATTTCAATATGATTTTGATTCTGATTGCTCTTATGAACCAAACAAATTAGAGTTTTTATTCATTCCATTTTCGATTACGGTCCATTCTCATTCCTTTTCCGATTTCGATTCCCATTTTGAACCAAACATGCCCTAAGTGTTCAAACTAAAAATGCTTATGTTTCGTTCAATCTTTTTGTAGTACGCCAATGACCTTGTCAATGTCCATCCCTGCTGAGCTTGCTGGTGCTATACCTTTAATTGATAGGTTCCAGGTATGCTGGAAAGCTTTAATTTATTTTTGTTTTGGGTAAATTACACTTTCATCCTCAAACTATGAGTTGCATGACACTTTGGTTCTCAAACTTTAATTTGTTGCAATTTTTGGATCAAACTTTCTGAATCAAGTCCCACAACCCAATTTAATTTGCTTAATATAGACAAATTGCTAAGGTAGAAGTGATATGGAAGTATTGTGGTTGATGATATGACAATAATCAAAATGCTATGTCAGTTCTACATTAATAATTTGTCAATATTGTCCAACAAAATTGGGTTGTTGGACTTGATTGCAACAATTCAGAAAGTTCGAGCAAAAAATTGAAACAAATTAAAGTTTGAGGACCAAAGTGTCACATGCCTTATAGTTTGAGGACCAAAAGTATAATTTATCATTTAGTTTTTTATTTCTTTTAATTTTTTCGCACAATATATAAAATCTTTTCTTAATAATTAGAATATAGTTCTTGTATGCATGGAACATGTTGATTGTTTTCATTGACACTAGCAGATTTATGCTTTTTCGATAACTGTGGCTTGAAGGTACTAAACTACTAATACATTGATATGGTTATCTTTCTTGATTACTATAAAAACAAATAAATACTACGCGATGGGGCTATAAACAGTTGGTAATTTGGTTCTGCAAGCTTTGACATAACATTAACATTCGTATTGGAAGATATTGTGTTGGCCATTTTGCATAAAGTTTGTCAAAAATTTGAGTTCTTATGACAAGAGAAGCCAAAATTGGTTGCTTTAAGACTTGGGAATTTTTGCGAAGAAAGAGCTGTTGGCTTTATGGAGTCAAGTTTCTACTTTTTTGGCTTTGATGTCAACATGGAAACTTATTCACATTACTTTCTCGAAGTAGGTAGCTTTCAAGGTCTACATAGCTACAAAATTTCAGGCTGGTATTTTTTTGCCAATATTCTAAAAGGCAACTGTGGACAATGGTTAGCGAGTCCACTGCATATAGCATATTTCGTTTGTCGTTGCATACGGTGCTTAGCAAAAAAGATACTAAAAATATTGATAAACAAAAATATTTTGTTGCGGACTTTAATTTAGAGAAATAATTAATGAAGAGAAGATAAGCGGTATAGAAAGATCCAATTTTATGAAATTATAAGCACTATTTCTTGGAAGCTATTATTGGGCCCTCAAATGTCACTGTCTAGCCATTGTTCATTGATCTACACTAGTCGCCTATGTGTGATGGCACATGTGGCTTTCCCATATAGCTTACCCGCTTGAAAGGGACTGCTTATGCGATTGTGTTATGGTCTAGGCACCACCAACTCATATGCAACTGCATTAACTAGACTTTTAAAGCTATATTTTCGACCATTAACATTACTAAACTAATTAGGTAGGATATTTATGTTAGTCTTATAAAAGCCTTAATTTTAAACTAATTAGGTAGGATATTCATGTTAGTCTTATAAAAGGCTTAATTTTTAAATTCAACGTTTTGTAGATATGCTCTTTTTGTAGTTATTCTAATCTCCTTTGTTCCAGTAGACATTGTTGGTATGGTACTGGTGACCTTGCACTTTTCTTATACCACATTAACAACTTTGACATTTTATTAGTGTATCGACTCGACCCGCAAGCAATAATAACTCGTTGGGGCTAAACCACTAGCCCAAAATGCTTAAGCCTAGTTGTTATTACTAGGGTCCATGGTTTCTTATACACTCAATCACAACTCCATTCCCATCCAATGCGGGTTTTTAGGGTCCATGCTATGTGAGGCCCACTTCACACTTTCGGCTAGTGAACCGACTCCAATACCAAATGTAAAGACCCGACCTGCTAACAATAGGGGTGTAAACGAGCCGAACACGAGCTGGCTCGTTAAAGTATCGAGCTGAAAAATTCAGGCTCGTGTTCGTGTGGTTTATTAACGAGCCGAACACGAGCTGGCTCACGAGCTGGCCAACGAACAATAAATTAAAAAGATTAGATTAAATATATATAAAAAATAAATTTATAAAATCTTATCCATTAGACTTTTATCTAATAGTTGAAACTTTACATATAAATGAGTCTTATAAATTAAGCTCGCATTTATATTTTATTTTGCTAAAATTTAAATAATAAAAATATATATTATATATAATATTTATTTTATATATAAAAATATAAATTAAAAATTATATAAATATAAATATATGTATTCGAGCTGTTATCGAGCCGAACACGAGCGAGCTGACCCCAGCTCGTGTTCGCTCGTTTACTAAACGAGCGAGCCGATCTCGAGTTCATTTCGAGTCGAACACAGAGCTGGCTCGCAGAACACGAGCTGGCTCGCGAACAGCGAGCTGGATTGCCACCCCTAGCTAACAATAATAACTCGTTGGGCCCAAAACACCAGCCCAAAATGTTTTAAGTCCAGTTATTATTACGAGGGTCCATGGTCTCTTATATAACCAATCATAACCATGTTCCCATCTAATGAGGGACTACTGGGTGTCACAATTAGTCTTCAGTTCTATATCATTATGACATCGGATTATATTTACGTGACTTTTGCTTCCTCTTCAATTGCTATGCAGATATCTTTGACAAATATTGTGAAATCAAATATATTTCTCTTAAAAAACAAAATCAGGCATATTAACTATTTACTTCACTACTATGATTTTCTTCACTCTATAATAGGTTGAGGGCTTTTTGAAAGCAATGCAAAAGCAGATCCATTCAGCTGGAAAACGCGGATTTTTCTCAAAAAAATCTCTAGGGCCGCAAGCTCGTGAAAAGTTTACTTTGGAGGATATGTTGTGTTTCCAAAAGGTAATACTCTTTGTTTCGTGTGGTATCATGCCTACTTTTGTATGTCTTACTTTTGTTATACATACACTTTTTCCTATTTATGAACTTCAATTTGTACTACTTGTCATTTTCATATTTTTAAACTTTCATTTGTTTCTGTATTTTCACTCGACTTTGTAGTAATTATAATTCTGCCTTTCTGCAGGATCCTATCCCCACTTCTTTGCTTAAAATTAGTAGCGATCTGGTAAGCCGCTCTATTAAGTCGTTCCATATTATACTGAAGTACATAGGACTCGAGGCATCAGACAAAACAACTCTGTTGACCCTGGATGATCGGATTGGGCTTGTAGTGAAACTTTACAAGCATACTCTGAAGCGTTCTGAACTTCGAGATGAGCTTTTTGCTCAGATTTCAAAGCAAACACGCAATAATCCTGATAGGCAAGTTGATCGATTTGCTACTCCATCTCATAGTGCAAGCTACTTTCTAATTTATTCATAACTTGCTTTAAGTTTGTTACAGAATTACTTGGTATAAGAATGATATAGCCCTTCTGTTTAGTCTTTTAGCACTTAACCCCTGTTGGGTCACATTTTCAGCTTGGAAATTGATCTGAAATACCTATTGTGTGCCTCTTTTGTTGGGAAATGTCATATTTTAAATCTCTCTAACAATTTCAAACAGAAATATGATGGGAGGGAGATTAGGTGTTAATAGTATAAACATTGAGGGTGTTCATTGTTGGTTTCATATCTCAGGGGGCCAATTGGAAATGGTTTTATATTCTGGGGAATATTCTGCAATTCTAGCCTTATAAATTATAATATGAAAATACCTAACATCTTATATTTGCTTCTCCAGGAGTTGGTCAATAAGAGCTTGGGAGCTCTTGTATTTATGTGCGTCCTCCATGCCTCCTAGTAAGGATATTGGAGCATATTTATCAGAGTATGTTCATTATATTGCTCATGGGACGACTACTGATTCTGAGGTCCGGATTCTTGCATTGAACACATTAAATGCTTTGAAGCGTTCGGTGAAGGCAGGGCCTAGGGTTACAATTCCAGCCCGTGAGGAGATAGAGGCTCTTCTGACCGGTAAAAAGCTTACGACAATTGTGTTTTTCTTGGATGAAACTTTTGAAGAGATTACCTTCGACATGGCAACAACTGTTGCTGATGCTGTTGAGGTACCTGACTTCCTCGAAGATAATTCTTCTAAATTTTATACCTCATTTGTATTCTGGAAATGTTTCATGGTTTTGTATAGTGTATATAAACTGTGAAGTGGACGACTCTCACATTAGGGAATAGGGATGTTTCATTAGTTTGCATTGAATCCGGCTTAGTTCCTTTAAAGAGCAAATATTACAAATTTATGATAAAATAGCAATACGTGAAACTACACCTGGCCCTATCTGTGGATTTGTCATATTAAATTGGTAGACTAGTCCACGACATTTTATGATCAACTTTTCTTGCTTTCTAGCTAAATGCCTAAATGGCCTTTTCGGATAAACCATCACTTTGTACTTCTTTTGTTATTCTTTTAGAAGTGAGAAGGATATAAGTTTGGCTTATGAAAAATGCAATAAGTTCCTACAAGTGTTCGTGAAGGTACAAAGAAAGGAAATGAATCATAAATTAGGCTTGCTATCATTAAATGTGGGAAGCATACAAACATTTGATCAATGTGTGCTCAACATATACCACACATAGTACATTACTAATGAGGAGAAATTGCAATACAACGGCTGGCCAAGAAAATGAAGAACCATTTTTGGATTGTAAAAGTTTGGAACTTAGTGAAATCCATCAAATATTTATGCGATGTCTCAGTAGTGTGATAGTGCATGCTTCTTATACGCTCGATGCCTCGAACTTATCAACTTAGATTATATCTTTCTTTTTAGCTGAACGTAGTTGGGTCAATCTTGCATATCTGGAAGTGGGGGTGAGGAGGGTTAGGTGGGTGGGTTGGACGGGGCAGGTGGGTTCATTGGGGAGTTTTTTTTACTCTCTCTCTCTTAAATTTTTTTCTCTCTTCATATATGGAGAAGAATATTTGTAATTTTTTTAAGTCCAATCTAATTTTTTATTTTTTATTATAAAAATTTAAAATATATGAATAATTTTTAAATAGTTTAGACTTCTTATATTAAATATAAATTTTTAATTTTATAATATTGAGCATTTAGATATAGATTGTACATTAAAAAATAAAAGAAAATTTGATAGAGTTTAAGTTAATTTTATACTTTATGAAATTTAGTTGCGAGAATCGCATAAAATATACTAACTAAATCTGTAGAGCTAAGTGATGCATTTAGATTTTTGAAGTCAAAGTACCATTGACTGACTCAAATCTAATATATAGAAAAGTTGGATCATAAAAACAAAATTTCGAAAGATTGGATAACTGATTCAAAATGATTCATAATTTAGAAAAGTTTTATATATTTTTATTTTGATTTTAATGTCAAACTTCAATGCCATATTTATAGTCTAGTGAGCGATCAATTTTACTTTTAAAATCTTTTGGAATATCCAAAATATGATTGGTCGACTTTTAATTTTAACAATTAGGCTTTCTAAAATTTATTCGATAGTTTAACATATTCTTTCCTCATATGAAATTGCTAATTAAGCAAAACTGATCAATACTCAACTCTGACTTTGTTTGTAAGAAAAATAAAACATGAAAAAAAGTAAATTGTGCTTTTGGTCCTCAAACTATAAGATGCGTGAAACTTTACTCCTCGAACTTTCTTGGATTACTATTTCTTGCTCAAACTATAAGGGACACAATATTTTAGGTCTTAAATGTTAATTAGTTGCAAATTCTGGCTCGAATTATGAGACATATGATATTTTAATTCTCAACTCTTACTGCTGCTATAAATATAATTCTTCTTATAGTTTTTTTTTCTTTTTTTTGAATACTTCTTATATTTTTACTGTAGTAGCTGTTGTTTCATCTTGAATTTCTTTATTTGTATTTTTTTTTATTCTTCGACTCTTTTTTTTTTCGTTTTTTTATTTTAAAATCTAATTCATTAAATATAATTTAAATTATTAACTTTGTAGGTCATATATGTTTAATTAAGTTTTGATATCAAAATATTTATCATCTAATATAAGTTGTGGTGTATAGAATGTTAATATATATCATGTGCATGTAAGAATTCTTTTTTTCCAATCAATTTTAACAAGGTAAAGACATCTTCGCCTTTTCGGCAATTTGAAATAAGTTCCCCAATTTTAACTTTTGAGTTAAAAAAGTTATTTATAGAACAATTTTCAAAACTATTAAACTTGATTAATTTTTAAATAAAGTTGTTAGAATAATGTAACTTTTCAAAAATTAAGAAAATATTAATAAAAAAGTTATTTTTTGTAATGTACATAACACTATTTTATAAGTTTTTTATTTAGTTATAATTTTTTAATCTTAAAATTTTAATAATTATATATTTTCATTGACTACCCGCCGCAAAGCGCGGGCCCTGCACTAGTGTCCTTTTATTTCTTTATGATAACTACTAAAAGGATGGTGAGGGCATGGTAATGTTATGCGAAGGCCTAAGGGCCCATTCGGTCCGACGATTTTAAACAATATTTTTCTGATGTGAACTTATATTTTTTTTTGTCCTAAAACTTTGAGAGGAGTACATGCTGAAGAACAGAAGAGATTTAGGCTAGGAATACTCATACCCTAGAAGAAAGAACTAACAAGAACCTAGTAATCGTACATTTCATAGTTTTCTTATTCACTGTAGTGTTTATTTATTTATTTATTTTTCAATTCATGACCTCATGACGTAGATGATCTCGAGTGCCATATTAGGTCAGATCACCTAGTTGGCAGTAAAAATTTCTCCTTTGGATTGGCTAGTGTTGAGTTGTCTAAAATCTTCTGAAAAAACTTAGTGGAAACTTGGTTCTTGTGTGTGAGCATGGTGGTTCTTGGTTGAGACTTGAGAAGCCTTGCCTAGATTAGCAGCCTATTGGGTCTTCACTCTTCACTCTTCAGCTTGGGTATGAATATCATTTTGCTCTCAGTTTCTTTGTAACGTGAAAGAGTCTTTCAATTTGACTTTGGGCCGAGATATATATGATATATATTAATCGAAGATGGCATGAGTATCTTATCTTTTCTTTGTTTGGAACAGTACATCGGTACCAGCTTTCTTTTAGATTGTTTAATGTTTCTTTTTTCACCTTCCATTGACGTTCAAGTACAGTAATATATTGTATTACTTTAATGCCTTAGCTTCATCTGCACTTCCTTGTCATGTAGGTTCTTTTCACCTGGAAAATATCAACAGTTGATTGTGAAAAAAGAAATATTTAACTGTTTTTTCTTTTTTGTCATCCCAAAACCATTTATTTATAGGTAGTATAGAAAGTTTCTTTATATGGAGACTAAACTAATAAATTTTTCTCCAGGAACTTGCACGGATCATCAAACTTTCAGTCTACTCCAGTTTCAGTCTCTTTGAGTGTCGAAAGGTTGTCAGTGGATCGAAATCTTCTGATGTTGGCAATGGTACTTCTTTGAGTAGTCCAGCTATATAGATATAGTGAAGTTTAATTACCTCAAAAGATAGAATATACAATTCTAATATTGCTGGTTAAAAGAAAATAACCCTCCTAATAGATGCCATGTATTTCTCTTATGGTTCACAGAGGAATATATCGGATTAGATGATAACAAATATATTGGTGATTTGCTTGCTGAATTCAAGTCAGCTAAGGACCGCAACAAAGGAGAGATTTTGCACTGCAAACTTGTATTTAAGAAACGGCTATTTCGGGAATCTGACGAAGCTGTGGAAGATCCAATGTTCGTTCAGCTCTCTTATGTGCAGGTACAAGTCAGGATGCCAAACTGCTATCAAGTGAATAAGCTGGCCATGATAATGTTTTTTTTTTAATAATTTCATTCTGTTTTCAATTTCTTGCAGCTACAACATGATTATAATTTGGGAAATTATCCAGTTGGGAGGGATGATGCTGCACAACTCTCTGCTCTTCAAATTCTTGTTGAGATTGGGTTTGTGGACAACCCTGATTCATGTGTGTATGTATCTCTGATCACATTAGAATTCACATTATTTTTGTACCACTTTTTTCCTTGTTCTGATGATCTAGTATGCTGGGCATTTTTTTTTTCCTAACGCCTTATAGTTTTCTCCATTTTCTGCAGTGAATGGATATCACTTCTTGAACGGTTCTTACCTAGACAGATTGCGGTTACAAGAGGAAAACGGGAGTGGGAGCTTGACATTATCTCTCGCTATCAATTAATGGTATCATTTGACTGTGATGAGTGTTCGTCTTCCAGATAATCGTTTGTATATTTTGTTTTAGCCAAGGATTTAGGTGCCCATCGGCACGGGCCGTATTTACCGTGCCGTACCGTGCCAACAAGATATCGGCACGATACAACTTCCGTGCCGATGGCACAGCTCAAAACCCTCTATTCTTTAAATTAGTAAGTAATTTTCGCAATAAAGTTGAAAAGATTTGATAAAAATACATAATAGACGTTTAGAATATTTGTTGCTAAAGAATATATATATTTCATGCTATTATGTGTAGGCACCCATGAATTTTTTATGACCGGCACCCATGCTATTATGTGTTGGCACAGATGAATTTTTTATGATCGTATCTACCGTGTTGTACCGTGCCAATAAGATATCGGCACGATACAACCCCCGTGCCGATGGCATAGCTCAAAACCCTCTATTCTTTAAATTAGTAAGTAATTTTCTCAATAAAGTTCAAAAGATTTGATAAAAATACATAATAAACGTTTAGAATATTTTGTTGCTAAAGAAAATATATATTTCATGCTATCATGTGTCGGCACACATGAATTTTTTATGACTGGCATGCATCGGCACGGCCCGACACACACCGTGCCGTACCATGTCGGCAAGTTTTCGGCATGACCCCTTGCCACGGCATTTAAATCCTTGGTTTTAGCACTATAATATCTTTGGATTATTCTATTTGATTTAGAAATTTATTTTGCCCATCTTATTTGGTTGTCTTGAATGCTATATGAGACTTGCATTAATTTACTGAATGCTTCAGGGTAAATTAGGAACAAGAGAAGAAAGAAACTTTATTTCTCCTCCTCTCTCATATTACCTTTTCCTTAAATCTTCATGGTGGACCATGTTATGTTGCCTAACCATGCATGCTATGTTGCCTTACCATGCACAAATATCACTTCAATACACAGTGGACTCATCCTCTAGAAGGGACTTTGTTGCAAATCTAGGTTACAGAAAGCTCTTAGCAGTTGTTCAGTTCAACCTCACTATTATACTTTATTCTCAGCTACAAGTTCCTTTTCATTTTTTCTGTTAAATTTGGAGGAAAGATGTATTCTTCTGCACACAAGCAACTTTCAGTGTTTCTAACTATGTTATATGCAGAAACAATGCTATATACGATTTCCAGACTTGGCCGCTTTTCGATGAATTACAAGCTATGTTGACACTTGAGTTGAACTACTGTGAATCATATTGCCTTTTTGAGAAAATTCATATTGAAATCTCTCACATTGCTTTTCTGGATTTTGATGTGATGCAGGAACACTTGTCGAAGGATGATGCGAGGCAACAGTTCCTCAGAATTCTGAGGTCTCTCCCTTACGGAAACTCAGTTTTCTTCAGTGTGCGAAAGATAGATGACCCAATAGGCCTTTTACCTGGAAGGATCATTTTGGGCATCAACAAACGTGGGGTGAGTTTGTTTTTCCTGCATCCTATTGGATAGATAGAGATTCATGTGTTTTAATTAGATATTAAAAAATGACAATGCTTCTTTCCTGGTCGCAGGTGCACTTTTTCCGCCCTGTTCCTAAAGAGTACTTGCACTCTGCTGAATTGAGAGATATAATGCAATTTGGTAGCAGCAACGCTGCTGTTTTCTTTAAGATGAGAGTCGCTGGTGTTCTTCACATTTTCCAATTTGAAACAAAGCAGGTTCAGGCATTCATATGCTCCGCTTCTTTACGAAAGATTTATGTTTTTGTTTCATCAATGCTCTCAAATATTAGAGAAATCTCAATATATAATGTGAGCTTTGCTAGGGGGAAGAAATATGTGTTGCTCTTCAAACACACATAAATGATGTGATGCTGCGCCGATATTCAAAGGTGAGGGCTGCTGCCGGTGCATCTATTCAGAATGATATTTCTCAGTCAGTAAAGCCACCAAGCACGGAAATATATGAGAAGCATGCACTGGATTTATCGAGAGCAGTTGAAGAATCTCAAAAAAATGCGGATCGGGTAATTTATGTAGCTAAAATTATTTTGTATATGTCTTCTAACTTACACTGTACAGTCCCGTAGTACACATTGGTATCAAAATTATAATCTATCTGTGCAATGCAAGCCTTGGAACAGGCAGTGTGAATATGTAGAAATCAATGAATGGTTAGCATTTATGTTTTGTTGAATTTTTAAATGTAATGTATCCATTATATATAATGCATGCAGGTAAGATGTAGTTATCGAGTAGTATTCTTCTTTCAAAGATGTCATGAACAAGTCTAATGGGAAGCTAGTTGCTATATGTATAGTTGGAAATTTCCTCATTCTCGGCACTTCCTGCTGTAGTTTAAACTGCAAGCTTAAGTTGTAATATGTGTAGTCGTATAACTTCTCTCCCAGGAGTACCTACTATAGTTTAAATCAAGGATTTAAGTGTCGTGGCACGGGGTCGTGCTGGAAACTCGCCGGCACGGTACGGCACGGTGCGTGCCGAGCTGTGCCGATGCGTGCTGGTCAAAAAAATTCTTGTGTGTCGACACATAATAGCATGAAATATTTATTTTCTTTAGCAACAAAATATTCTAACTATTTATTGTCTTTTTATCACATCTTTTGAACTTTATTGAGGAAATTACTTACTAATTTAAAGAAATAGAGGGTTTTGAGCTGTGCCATTGGCACGGGGTCTGTATCGTTGTCACGCTCCCGCCCCGAGACCGCCACCTATTTGGTCTGGTTCGGGCGCGGCGAACGGACGCCGAACGGATAGGACCTCCCCTGTCCGCCCAAGGCTAAAACGACAAGATCATGTATACAAGTTCCCAGGAAATACACTCGCTTACATACACGATCAAACAACGATAACAAAAGCACAAGCAGTGCTACACAATCCAAGAGCAAGCAACACGAGTAAAGCATACAAGTGAATAAAAGAGAGATATGCCTAACTATTGAATTCATTAGACTTTAATACATTTATTACAATTTGCATTCTTCCAAACCTGTATAAATATATACAATCCTCTCACAACCTCACCCTATACATCATCTACTCTCAAAATAGGTACAGGGTAACTCTAGTGCAAATAGAAAAGTAATTGCTACAACCTCTAGGGCGCTACGCCTTTACCGCGATCCTCACCGGGGGCGCTCAAGCTCGGACCTGCAACAAGGTGGCGTGAGAACTACGAATAGGGTGAGAACTACGAATAGTTCCCAGTGGGTTCGGCCGCCGACTCCACCGATCTCCCCATTAGGTCTAAGCAGGCACAGATAGATATACAGATAGATAGATATGAAACGACAGTAGCATGATAAGGAAATAGAAAGTAATCTACTATGCCTCAATCCAATATAATGAATGCATGAAACTCATAGTAAAAGGCTAGCTATCGTACTACTATGTTCAACAATGAAGTTATTCATTAGATCACCCAATCTCTCGACTAAACCGAGGCTCTCTCTCAGTCTCACGCGTGTAAGTCTCCTAGGGGAGGAGGTCAACTACTCGACTACCCCCGAGACCGCCTGTGGACAGCTAGCGGCTGCCCGGGCAGCTAGCGGCTACCCCCCTCAAGTGACAAATACTCCGGAGTGCACAACTTGTGTGGAGCTACCACTACAAATGTAGACAGGCTACGTGAGCTCGATCCAATCTCATGAACTGGGAACATCCTACCAACTAAGGTTGGTGTTATCACAGAATCAAAGTATTCTAATACTTAATTTCATAGTGTTCTGACCACACTAAAATTCTCATGTTTAATGTCACTAGATGCCACTCGTTCTGTGTTTATGGTTAACTAGATGCTACTCGTTCCTTTGACAAGTTCTCAATACACTAGTTTGCACTTTACTAGGTTCTCGTCCACAAGCATGTTCATTCTTTATCAACTATCCTTTCATTATAGGGTCTCAGGTCACTTGACACTATCTTATGCATACTAGATTTAGGTGTTAAGCAACTCAACTCTACACTACTCTACTAGCATGCAAGAATGTGTAACAATTACATTTAGCACCCTATAATGCAACATTACAATATGCAATTGATCGACTTGATAGACTTAGACATAGGGAGCAGTTCAACTGCTTCGGGATGGTCACCACCCACCTCGTGGCGATGTCGTGACTCTTCGAATACGATTCGCCGACTTTACGACGCCTCGTTGGCCTTCTAGGCGGGAACGAAGCTCCGAGGGTCTCTTTTTGACGATAACTTCGCACCCACTCTACGGATACTCGAACCGTCTTCGCCTGCGCGTTTAGAGACTTAGCAATTAGGTTTCCGACCCATCAAAAGAGATCAAAACCTTAGATTTCCAAAAACCCCAAATCGGAGGCCTAGGTTTGCAATAATGGAGAAATCCATGGTTCGAGCTTCGGATTCGAGCTAGAACCATCTATTTAGCTCCAATAGGTTCAATTCGAACCATTTCTAAACAACAAAACCCTATCACAAGAAATCCACCATTGTAGGGTTAGAAGCTTACCCTTTCAAGCTTACTCCAACAAGAGGAAGAAGATGGTCTTCTTCTTCTTCTACTCCTTCTCCTTCTTTTTCTTCTTTTCTTTCTTCTTCTTTCTAGAGAGAGAGAGGGAGAGTAATGAGAGTGTGGGAGAGGGGAAATGAGAGTGTGTGAGTGAGAGGAGGGGTCCCCCAAGCCTCTCATATAGGTATTTTGCAAATAAACCCCTCAACTTTCCTTTTATGAAGCAGCCCTCACTGGGCAATTTCGGGCTACGGGGACCGGTCCCTCTGAGGGGAGGACCGGTTCTCCGAGAGCTGTCCAAAAAATATGCGTACGGGAACCGGTCCCCACCTTGAGGGACCGGTCCTCGAGAGCTTTCTCCGAAAATAAGGGCTACGGGAACCGGTCCCCTCCCAGAGGGACCGGTCCCCGAGAGCATGAAATTTGCTCCTTGAGCAGATTTTACACCAAGCTCTCGCGGGTTCGTCCTAAATGCCCTTTTTGCATTTTTGATGTTATCGGACTTTCCGAAGCACACCAGCTCGACAATTAGTCGATTTTAAATGTAGTCTAACTCTCGAATTTCGAGAATTCACTTCCTCACAATCGTGCCGGTATCTTGTTGGCACGGTACGGCACGATGGATATGGCTCGTGCCGACGGGCACTTAAAACCTTGGTTTAAATATCAAGCCTAGTACTTGAGTTTTTGTTTTACATATAGTTTGAGTCTTAATTGGCCATACTTTTGTTCACTCTGCTACGTTTTGCCAATAATTTTTTTTTAATTTACTCTCTATTGAGGTCGTTTCAAACTTTCAACAAATGCTTAGGATTGTGCTACTTATCTCTGAAGGAACTAATTGTCTTTTCGTGCTCTCCAGTTGTTGCAGGAGCTGCATACAAAGCAGAAAGAAGAAAGGCAGATGCAGGAGGATTTAGAAGCGCTAAGAGATGCTTTGCAGTCTGAGAGAGAAAATTTAATGGAAGTGACATCCGACCGTGATAGAATCAAGTCGCTGTTCGATGAAAAAGAAGTTGCTTTGCAGGTGCAACTACTAGTTCCTATCTTCTGTTGAACATTACCTGTTTTTGTACTTGCCAATTTCCTTGTTCCTCTCTAATCTGTACCACTTGATGTTATGCTTCTTAATTAGTCTGCAATGTTGGAAAAAACCAAATTGGAGGCTATGTTGGCAAGAATGAACACTCAAGAGCTTTTTTCATCAGAGAATAATCATAATGGAGCAGATGCTGATGGCGGCACACAGGTATTTTCAACAGAACTTTTATTTGCATAGTCTCCATAGTGCTTGTTGTATGATGAGTTTATTACTTGTTGAATGTATATCCATAATGAGCTTATAATCTGTGGACCTCTTTCTTTTTTGTGACATGTTTATTGAATGAGCATGATTTGTTGATTACTTTTCTTCTTTGTTTTCGTTCAAAGGTGTTGAGTAAGATTCAGGAGGAGTTGAAGACATGTAGGAAAGAACTGCATGCGTCAAAAGAAACCTTTAAGAAGCTGCTGATGGAAAAATCTCTGCTTGAACAGAAGGTCCAAAGGCTTGAGAGAATGACAAATGAAGAGGTGTGACCTTTTGGTCATTTATTTTCCACTTAAATTTGCTGTGTACATCTTTTAGTCTTTTTTTTTTTTGTTTATTTATCTAACAAGAGTGACTTTGCTTCATAAAATGCAGAAAAGTGCATTGGAAAAATTTTACGATGAGAATCGGAAACTTAGAGTGCAGAAAGCAGAACTGGAGCAGAAGTTGGAAAGCACCTCACAAGCCTTAACAGCAGCTGAATCTAGGCTTACGCTGAGAAATGCTGAACTAGATACATTGCAGAACAACGTAAAAGAACTTGAAGAATTGCGAGAATTTAAAGCAGTATGTGTTTAACTTTTCTAGATCTTACAAAAGAACATAGTCTTACGATCAGATGTAACTAGACTACCGTCATATTCATTTGTAACTGCNTAGATACATTGCAGAACAACGTAAAAGAACTTGAAGAATTGCGAGAATTTAAAGCAGTATGTGTTTAACTTTTCTAGATCTTACAAAAGAACATAGTCTTACGATCAGATGTAACTAGACTACCGTCATATTCATTTGTAACTGCTGTATGAAACTGACATTGAATAAAACTATGTGACATTGTTATAGGACATTGATAGGAAGAATGAGCAAACAGCTGCAATTTTACAGAAGCAAGGTGCTCAGTTGGCTGAATTAGAAGCACTCTATAGGGAAGAGCAAATTTTGCGAAAACGATACTATAATACAATTGAAGGTTTCCTCTCTGTTTCCCTTTTATTTCTCTGTCTGATTCTACTTAAACATTCGGTCAACCATTTGAATTGACACTTGACAGATATGAAAGGGAAGATAAGAGTTTTCTGCCGTTTGCGTCCTTTGAGTGATAAGGAAATCGCTGAAAGAGAAAAGAATGTAGTTGTGAGTCCTGATGAATTCACAGTTGCGCATCCATGGAAAGATGATAAGTCAAAGCAACACATTTATGATCGTGTTTTTGACCAAAATGCCTCTCAAGATGAAGTATTTGAAGACACAATGGTAGTTTAGTTTGAAAGTTTATTTCGTTTTATGGAGTAATGACATTGCAAAAGTCTATTAAAGATAAGGAAGTTCATACAGATAACATTAATTGCTGGACTTTCCTTTTCTGGGTTTATTGCTCGAATTGAGAAAATACTGTTCAATTTCTTCATTTACTACCAAGACTAATTTGCATATTGCTAATTTTGATGCAGTATTTGGTACAATCTGCTGTTGATGGGTATAATGTTTGTATATTTGCTTACGGACAAACTGGTTCTGGGAAGACTTTCACTATTTATGGTTCAGAAAACAAACCCGGACTTACTCCAAGGGCAACTGCTGAACTTTTTAAGGTGATAAAACGCGATAGCAGCAAATATTCATTTTCTTTGAAGGTGAGCAAGAGACAAATGTGGCATTCTTATAAATTGATTTGTTTATTTCTTATCACTTGTTTTATGTGATTTAAAACTTAATCTTTCAAGTTCATAATTAATATTTTAGAGGTCAATATTGGGCGAAAAAATTTAGGGTCTAGTTGTGACGAGTATTTTCAGATATTAGATGTATCTATTTTGGAAGGTTTCTTTTAATAAAGTTGCTGAGATCAATAAAAGGGCTGCATGTCACACTCCGAGGCGATAACGGAAGCCTACCCAGTCACATGCACAAACCCACTGTGTGTACTAGTCACCTCCGCGCACACAGGGCGTCTACAATCGATCAACATCCACGATTGCCTACCCAGTCAAATACACCAATCACACGATTGCAGAGGATCCACGATCAACGAGGAGGATAGTATGCCACAGGTAGAACTTCGGCAATAGGGAAGAAGAGGATGAGGCAGAGACTCGGAAGAAGAGGACGGGTAGAAATAGAAGCTGATCTTGTCACGGGGAAGAAGTGACAACGATCAAATTGAGGAAGAAGATCTTTGTGCGAGGAAGAAGCGTCGATGATCACACTGGGAAGAAGAACAACGCGGCAAGGTTAAAGAACAAGAGAAGGAGTTTCTATTCATCAAAATCTACCCTCAAAGCATCAAGAACCAAGTATTTATAAGGTTGAGAGCCCATCTTATAATAAATTTGTCTGTTCGTCTTCAACACAACACGGTCACCCAAGGGTCATGCATAGAAAAGGAAGCAATGTTGGGGGATTCAAGAGGTCTTTTGGGGATTGTTTCAATATCTTTCAATATTTATTGGAGATAAGGGATTGGATGAGCCAAATCAACTAAAACTAAATGATTTAAATCCGAATCAAACACGAACTTATAAAATAAAAAGAAATTGCATTTAAAAATAAAGGTTTATTTGCTGCATCAATTCTCCCCGAGTTGGAGAAATCTCGACCCCGTCGAGAAGGCATCTCGATAGCTCTGGTATAAGTCCTCTCGAAATTGGCGCAACTCCGCATCAGAAATCCAACTGCTATCAGACAATGGTTGTCTATGCCAATGTACCAAGTATCGCGATGGGTACCACGTCGCGTTGTAGATTCGCGCACGTCCAGAATATCCTCCATGCCATCTGATGGCATTTCAGTGTCGGTGCGAGATGTCAAGCCATCAATATCGATAGTAGAGGGGGCCTCTCCATGGTACTCGTATAGCTCACTGACATTGAAGATCGAGGACGTCGATACTTCTGGGGGTAGATCAGCTAGATATGCATTTTCCCCTAATTTCTACAGAATTTTGAATGGCCTGTATTTCCTATTCAACTTGCTATAGCCTCCAGTTGGGAACCCTTTTTTTTCTTACAATAGATTAAGACATTATCCCCTTCATTAAAAGTCATACCTTGGCGATATTTATCCGCCGACTCCTTGTACTTGATAGTAGAATCCCGTAAGTCTGCAACCTCTGATTAACCTGTTGTTGCATTTCTTGAATCTATTTTAGATAATATTCGGCATCTGCACTAATTCTACCGTTGTAAGGTATGGATGCTTGGTCAAGGAAGTGGGCTATAGGACAACCATATAAAGCTTCAAAAGGAGATTTTCCAATGGTTTGGTTTATGGAACTATTATAAGAAAATTCAGCTTGAGGTATGATTAAAATCATTGTGTTGGTTTTTCTCTAGCTAAACATCTTAAGAGATTACCCAAAGATTGATTTACTATTCTATTTGTCTGTCAGTTTGTGGATGGTAGGAGCTATTGAAATTCAATTTGCTTCCTACTTTTGATATTAAAATTCTCCAAAAATGACTAACAAATTTTGTATCTTGATCAAAGATAATTGATTTAGGAATACCATGTAAACATACACTTTCATTAAAAAAATAATTTTGCAATATGTGATGCATCAGAAGTTTTTCTGCAAGGAATAAAATGAGCCATTTTTGTAAAACGATCAACAACCACAAAAATTGAATCAACATGGCGTGTAGGCTTGGGTAGGCCTAGGAGGCGTGTAGTCTTGGGTAGGCCTAGGACAAAGTCCATGAAAATATCCTTACGACACATAATGGGAATGGGCAGAGGAGTATACAAGCCAGTATTTTGAATTTGCCCTTCGAATGCTTGACAATTTTTACACCGGTGAACAAATCTTTCAGTATCCTTATCATTTTAGGCTAAAGTTTTCAATTGGTAGCGGGCTTAGGGGGACATTTTGGAAGAGACAACTTTGGGATTAGTTGAAAGATTTGTGCTTAACCAATTGAAAACTTTTTTCAGCTTCAGGCGTCCAAGTAAATTTACCTTTTTTTAGGCAATCAATTATTGGAGCAATTAATGAACTAAAATTTCGAATGAAATGCCGATAAAACGATGCAAGTCTATGAAAACTTCAGATTTCAGTTATGGTCTTTGGGGTTGGCCAGCTCTGAATTGCTTCTATTTTAACAAGATCTACATTAATTCCCTCAATAGACACCATATATCCTAAGAAGGTAAGGTTATCAGTCAGAAAAGTACACTTCTTAAGATTCATGTATAAGTTGTTATCTCTTAAAGTTTGAAGCACTTGTCTTAAATGATCTATATGAGTTTCAGGACTTGTGCTATAAATCAAGATGTCGTCGAAGTAAACTACGACGAATTTCTCAATGAATGGTCACAAGACTTGGTTCATGGAGCGCATGAAAGTACTAGGGGCATTGGATAGCCCAAACGGCATAACCAACCACTCGTATAATCCTTCTTTGGTTTTAAACGTTGTTTTCCATTCATCTCTAGGTCGAATATGGATTTGATGATATTAGAGAATACTTTCACACCTCCTAACATGTCAAGCATATCATCAATCCTAGGATTTAGAAATCTGTATTTGATGGTAATCTTGTTAACTGCTCGACTGTCAACACATTCTTCGCATTCCATCATTTTTTGGTGTTAAGGAGGGCAGACACCGTGACAAGGTTCATACTTTCTCTAATGTAACCTTTTTGCAGAAGTTCAGAGACCTGTCTATGTAACTCTTCATGTTCAGTTGAACTCATTCTGTAATGGGCTAGTTATGGATGGCTAGCACCAGGTACAAAATTAATACAGTGTTAGATGTCTCTCATAGGTGGAAGACTATCGAGGAGTTCCTAAAGCATGATATTAGAAAATTCATTCAATAATGGTTGAACAGTTTGTGGAACTTCAATGTTCTTAGATGTTTCTTTTGCCAAGAGGATATATTCCACTGGGGGCTTTGCTAGATCTTTAGAGAATTGGCTTTTGTTCAAACCATCATTTTCTATTTATTAGTGGAGGTTTGCTTTTGGGACTTATTTGGTTGAGACCTTGGTTTGGGTGCGTAATTTAGGGGAACCAATCTAACTTTCTTATTGTCCTTTGTGACAATATAAGTGTTCTCTCTATCATCATGTATAGTGTTATGATCAAATTGCGAAGGTCTGCCTAACAATAGGTGTTACGCCCCGCGACCGCCCGCCTATTTGGCCGGGTTGTGGCGCTGCGAACAGACCGCCGAACGGACAGAGTTTCCCCTGTACGTCCTAGGCGTCGCAATCAATACAATATACGAATGTCCCAACCAGGAACTGATAACAATCAAGATTGCATAAGGAAGTATCAACAACATAAATCTACTTGCTATTACAAGCATTTATTTCATACACTTAATACATCACATTTTTTTTCTTTTACATTAGACTTCCAAATACAATCTCAGTTATTACATTTGATCTACAAGTTTGATACAACTTGGTTCATTGTCTTCTAGTCCCCTAAGCTAGACTATCTCAGGGTACTGCTACCTCGGTCTCTGTGGTAGGGCGCTATCTACGAGGCTACGCCCTTGCCTCGCGTCGCTGCGCCGCTCACGTGTGTACCTGTAACACCCCAAAACAACGTGGGGTGAGAACCAACTTTATGGTTCCCAATGGGTACGGCCACCCAAGGGAAAAGCTCGACCAATAGGTCCGAGGAGGTGCTGCAACAAGTTAGTCCAATAACATATAACATATATATATTCGATATTGAACTAAATGTCATGCCTCGCAAAATGCAATATGCAATACCTGTAACTTTATGCAAGTAGATTAGTTGATTCTACTTCATATTATTAGCCATTCTTTACTTGTAGCCGTCTTTACTTTATTAGCTATTCTCGATCATTAGCTTTTCTCTAGTCTTACTTGGTCGCATTACGCTCATTGGCGATTCTATCCTAAGGTTACTTTTACCTTAGCCAACTATGCCACTCGACTCGGTCTTGAGTCAATCTACTGCGGATAGTCCGCACACTGGCTGCTCAACAACCCACCGCACTCAATGACTTAGCCACCCGGCGGCGAAATCGTCGCACACGCCCAGCACTGGCTCAAGTCACCCTGCGCATAATCCACAAACCCGGCTCAACCGATATAGGCCACAAATCGGCTCACCCATCCGGCGGCGAAATCGTCGCACACGCCACGTCGATGGTATAGCCCCGGACGGCGAAATCGTCGCACACGCCCAACACCACTTTGGGTGTTCCATAAGCTCTGGGATTCCGGAATCCATTTCACATTACTCAAGGGTTGGTCTTAACTCTATGGAATTGATTTATCTAGGTCAAGCCTTTACTCAACCTAAGTTAATACTTTAGGTTTCGTTGCTTTCATACTTATAGCCTAGGTTTGTTAACACTAGGTCCATTATTCTCGTCTACCTAGATTCAGTTGACTCTAGGTTCATACCTTTATCTCACAACCTATGCTCTCTAACATTAGGTTTATGTCTTTCTCGTTAACCTATGTTTATTAACACTAGGTTCATTATCACTCTTGTTCAACCTATGTCCTTAATGCTAGGTCCATTGTCATTTTTGTTCAACCTATGTTTGTTAATACTAGGTTCGATGCCACTCAATCTTTCCTAGGTTCATGACACTAGGTTCAATGCCACTCGATCTATGTGTATATATATGTCTACATGCACATGTCATTTACTTAACATTTTCACATTAAGATCTCCACAACATGCTTGTCATACACTTTCTTAGCATTCTTATTTTGTATCTATTTGCATTCTTACATTAGCATTTCTACACTTGCAACATGACTCACATATGTCATTTACTTTATGCTTTCCACTTAACATTATTCGCACTATGTCATTATGCATTACTAGCATTCTTACATTAGCATTTTAATATATGCATCATCTACGTCATTTTATTAACATGCATCAATACGAAACCATATGTTCTTAGACATAAAGGGCGACCTAGTCGCTTCGGTAAACACAATCCACCTTAGCTAGCTTTCCGATTGCTTGTCGACACTTGCAATCGGCCTCTCGCGGCACTCGGCACCCGTTTGGGCCCGATCTTGAAGTTGCACTCCAATAGCGCGTCGCTTCGCCGTTTCAAGAGTTAAAGGTCTTCGCCTTGCTATTACGGCGCTCGGGACTTGATCTCGCGATTTATGGACGTCGCATCGGCCTTCCAGGCGGAAACGAAGCTCCGAACGTCCGTTTCTTCAATATCTTTGCAACGGCTCGTCGGATTGCCGAACCGACTTCGCCAACGTGTTTCGTTACCTATCAATTAGGTTAACAGAGGGTCAAATGAGATCAAACCCTGCCAAATCACAAAATCCCATTTTGGATGCCCTAGATGCTATTACTACCAAATCTACCAAATCAATCCATGCTTTGGGCACAATACATCTCAATAGCATGCTAGGGTACCAAAAATACCATTTCTAGGGTTCGAAATCCCCTCCTTAAAGATCTACCATAAGAGGAGGCAAAGAGCTTACCTCTCTAGGTTGCTCCAAGCACGAGGAAGACGAAGGAGAGGATGAAGATCTCCTTCTTAGTCTTCTTCTCCTTCTTAGTCTTTTCCTTCTCTTTCTTCTTTCCCTTTTTCTTCTTCCATGATCGGAGAGAGAGAGAGCAGTGAGGGAGAGTGAGGGAGTGAGTGAAAGAGAGAGAGAGAGACCTCTCTCCTAATCCCCTCTCATATTGTAACAAAATGGTAAGAAGCCCCTCAACTTTCCACCCTTCACACTGCCCTCACTGGGCTGAACCCGCGCGGAGGGACCGGTCTCCCCGACATGGGACCGGTCCCAGAGGACCTCCCCCCAATTCCACGTGTTCGGGAACCGGTCTCTCCCTGCGAGACCGGTGCCTGGAGACCGGTCTGCCCACCAGAGACCGGTCCCCGAGAGCTCGTCTCGCAGGGAGAGACCGGTCCCCAAGAAAAACAAAGTTGAACACCCAAAAAGTTTGTTTAGATCTAAACAAACATTCCCACGAAAAGAACTTGCTCTGATACCAAAAAGATGCAAACCGAGAGGTTGCCAAAACCGAAATTTTAACTTTGTTTTTGTTTAAAGGTATTTCTTGAAATAAACTAGATTCAATTTATCGATTCTGGCGAACTTTACTGTAATTAAAGTAAGGAAGCAAAAATTTCAGCAAGACGGAAAATTGAAATTGAATTGAAGCAAATACTAAGTTGGTAATAAACCTTCAATAATGAGATAATAACAACCAACTAAAAATTACATATAATAGTTCCAAAATAGTAAATTCAGTTTTATCGGACTTGAAGCTTTTAGATTTGATTGTTTTGGCAAATAAGGTTGGTAATGGTGGAAGGTTAGATTGAAAGGGATATTGGTACATCAGGAGATGAGAGATACAAGAAGTGCAATGATTGCAGGGGATCCACGATCGACGAGGAGGACGGTACACCACGGTAGAATTTCGGCAACGGGGAAGAAGGCAAGGCATGGACCTGGAAGAAGAGGAGGGATAGAAGTAAAAGTCGATCTTGTCACGAGGAAGAAGCGACACTAATCAAATTGAGGAAGAAAACGATCTCGGTGTAAGGAAGAAGTGTCAATGATCACACTAGGAAGAAGAACACTCGTGGCAAGGTTAAAGAACAAGAGTAGAAATTTCTATTCATCAAAATCTACTGTCAAAGCATCAAGAACCAAGTTTTATAGTGTTGAGAGCCCATTCTTAATAAATTGTTGTTCTTTTGTCTTCAACACAACATGATCACCATGAGCATAGAAGACGAAGCAATTTTGGGGAATTCGAAAGGTTTTTTTGGGATTATTTCAATATTTATTGGAGATAAGGGTTTGGTTTAGCCAAATCAACTAAAACTAAACGATTTAAGCCAGAATCAAACATAAACTTACGAAATAAAAGGAAATTGGCTTTTGCAAGGTTTATTTGCTGCATCAAACGTGCTAAATAAGAATAGTTGGCTTGTGCAAGCGGTGGTCTCATGCATAATGTCCAAAGACAATCGATTCAAATACTTCACCCATGGTCATAAGAATTCTCAACTTTAATTTTTTTGTCTGAACTTGTCAATTGAAGTCACATGAACAAGTAGCAATATTAGATGTCCATGGCTAATAAAAAGTTATGCATGTCAACTCAACAACATAATATATGGAAAGGGAAGTACTCATGTATTAATGCTACACAAAGCATACAATATGGAGATTATGACTAGCATGCATATAATGGCAATGTTATGTTCTAAATTATCTATAATAATTTCAATTGTCATGTTTTAACCAAGAATTGGAGCCCAAAAGGAATGGAACACATGGGGGGAGTTCACTAATTTCGGTTAGGTTGAACCAACTTGATAGTCTACGAAAATCTTTTGTTTTCTAGAATCAAGTTGTCCCCTCTTCTCTCCTATCCTAAGAGAATTTTTCAAGAGTTCATAACCTTCAAAATCTCCGTACCAAAATTCAAAAAAAAATCACATAGAAATAGGGGAAAGAATATCTTAGTTCAAGAATGTCTTGGAATTTCTCCAAATCAAGATGTTGGGCTTCAATTCCAACCAAAAAGAGGTTCCGAACACATTTTTTTTTAAACCAACTAAAAGCCTCAAATTTGAAGATCCCCAATTTTAGCCCTCGTTTGACATAAACTAGAAAACCTCCAATTTACTTTCAAATTCATCTAATTAGAGGTTCTAGACTTAGATACTAATGTCAATCCAACCTTTAATCCAAGCCCAAGGTGCCAGAGTTGAGGATTGGAAGTTCCAAGCCTCCTCTCTTCCAAGCCTTAAGCTTCAACTCTTAGCTTACGATTGGTTGACGCTCCTGGATGGAAGAAATAAGAAAGAAGACAATGGTTGAGGAATTTGAGGAGTGAAGGAGAAGAAGAAAATGAAGGAGAAAGAGTACTTTACCTTTCTCTCTTGTGGAGGAAGAGTGAGAAGAAGAGAGAGAGAAGGGGTATATAAAGGTGACACAACATCCAACTAGGTCTCCTAAAAGAAAGAAATAATACTATTTACAAAACTGCTTCAGACCACTGGAAGTTCAAACTTTACTTTAGAAGTCTGGATCCCAAAGGATCTCCTCGAGCTGCATAGGGAAGGTCCAAACTTCCCTCTCGAGGTCCGGATCCTGAAGCTATTTGCTAAAATCCTGCGCTGAAGGTCCGGACTTCTCCAGGGTCCGGAGTTGGAAGTTAGGAGTAGTAATGAAACTTTAAGAGTCCAAACTTCCTCAGCAGGTCCGGATCCTGAGGCTCTGGGGGCTCTAGCTAGTTTGATTCCGAAACTCCATTTTTGTGCCGTTAACAAGCCGAAAACATCTCCTCCCAAACACAACTAGAACCATCCAAAGAGTATCAAGTACCATTTTTCGCAGAAACTTTGCTATTTGCAAATGTTCATTGCACTACATTGTGCAAAGGAAAAGAAGATTCATTGTTATTGCTTTTTAAAATCAGGATGGATGATTAAGTTCAACAGTTGTGAACTGTACAAGACTTTTGTAACTACAATCCTAAAGTGAATATGATCTACAGTGACTATTCTGTAGATGATGCTTTATCTACCCTTAAGATTTTCAGAAAAAAATGTAAAAATAGATGTGCACTAGGCAAATAAGAAGGTAACCTACAATAACTCTAGAAACTTTAGAAAATGGCATTTAAAGTGCACAGTTAACTGGGTTTCCAGCAAAGATCTAATTATGCTATGAAAAGAAGAAAGCAGAAGCTCTTATGTCAAATTACTGTAACATACCACTTAAAGTGAAAATATTATATAATTTTTCAATTTATTCCTCTACTATTGAAGAATTATTAATATGAGTCAGATAACTCAGATATTATGTGAATTAGTTTGGTCAATCATTATTGTATGTGTCTGTGAAGGAGCAACATCTTTATTATATTTAGCAATTTTTCTACCTATACTGAAATAAAGCTGGATCTCTGAGTTATGAAAATAGGATCTATGCTGATATGTTACTTATAGTAACTTCTATCACCAAAATATTTGAAGAGTCACAAATTAAAGTACCGTAATTTCATAATTAGACATAATATGTTCCTATATCTTTTATGCTCTCATCTCCAATCTCAGTTCTTATGAGTTATGCAGGTTTATATGATCGAACTTTATCAAGACACGCTCGTGGACCTCTTACTTCCTAAAAATGCGAAGCGGCTGAAGTTAGAAATCAAGAAGGATTCAAAGGTACAGTTTTTCCGTTCTAGAGAAGTCTTCATTAAAGATTTCCTTATCTCTTTTCCCTAGTAGGAGAATATTTTATTGCAAATGGAGATGTATGTACACATGACAGGATATTGCAAATTTGGGGTGACATTGGATTTCCAAGTGGTTATCTCTTTGATGCTAATGTGTATTTGAACTTGTACTTAAAGGCAGTTCAGCTAAGGGGGCGTTTGGATTGACGAATCTGTAGATTCAACGTAACTCAAGTGCAGTGGTGTTTGAGCTTCCCTGAAGTGTGATTATTTTTTTGTTGTTTGTTTTGACGTAACTCGTACAGTCTGAAAGTTAAATTCAATTACTTCTATTTGTTTTTATGTAACTTGGTGCTGGTGAAATTAATTTTTTGAGTTCCATTGTTTGTTTTGATGTAAGTAAGTGAATCCCGTTATCTCCTAAATATAGTGGTAAATTTACCGCTATAAAATTTAACCTATTATATAATTAAATTTTTTATTATTATTTAAAGGTAATCGTAATTTATTATAAATAAGGTAATTCTAACTCATTATAAAGAAAGTAGAGTTAAGGTTTTACCATTTAATAAATTTTTTAGAGGAGGTTGAGTGTGGTGGAAGTCAAGTTCGACACTTTAGAGGAGGAAGCTGAGAGTAGGTGAAGTGGAGGTCTAACGTAACTTGAGTTACATTATATTTTTGACTTACATAAAAATAAATAACGGAAGTTATGAAACTTGAGTTCCATCACTCTACTTACACCAAAACAAATGGACCCTAAATCCTTCACAGTGCTCTTCAATGTAGAAAATGGCTAACAATAAGTTTTTGCATACCACTGGGCTTTCTTTGCACTACCAAGGGACAAATTAGTTATTTCAAGAATTTTTATGTCCGAGTTAGACTAATGGCTTTTTGCGCCACCAGGTACTATTGTGAAATTATGATGACTAGGGGGTGTAGTTATGTGCTGGTTTTGTTGATATGTTGTTTCAGTGTATATTTTGTATGATTTCTGAATGTCTCAAATTTGTTTCTTCTTTTCTTTTCCCATTCTTCAGGGCATGGTGTCTATTGAGAATGTGACTGTTGTGCAAATATCAACATTTGAAGAACTAAGGGCTGTTATTTCGAGAGGATCCGAGCAACGTCATACTGCTGGAACTCATATGAATGATGAAAGCTCAAGATCACACTTGATACTGTCAATTATCATTGAGAGTACCAATCTTCAGACTCAGACTCACGCAAGAGGAAAGGTAGGATGAAATAAATGTAGCAATGTGCCTTACATCTTCCAGGGGTTTTTCATCAAATATATAAATTATTTTATATCGAAATAATAACATATGTATCAGAATCATTTGCTCAAATTCTTTTAAATAAGCTATGTAGCGTATGCCCTGTTGTAATAGCAATTTCAGGATAAAGTTGTGAAGGATTCAAATGAGAAGAAGTAACCAAATAATGACATTCGTTATAAAATCATTTGCCTGAATTCATTTAAATAAGGGTTTTTTTTTTTTTTTGGCATTTAGCTTCTTAATAATTTTTTTTTAGCCCCATAAAATTTATATTTGCAAAATTGGCCCTATCTTTGCCACGTGAGCATCACTCAAGCGCCATGTTGGAAGTGGAGTTTTTTAAGTTGAATACGATGAACTATTTATCATGCAAACATTGTGAATGGTCCCGTGGTTCCCTTCTACTGCTTCTACCAACAGGTCGTTGTGGATGTGTGGTGATGATGGGACCCCCCTACCAGACCTCCAAGGTCGTAGAAGGAACCATTGCGGAGGGAGGCTCGGTGAGCGGTGGTGGTTGTTGCCCTCGTGGTGATGGTGGGGAGAGGCGGTAGAGGACGTAGAGTTGCAGTGCACGGTGTGCGGCGGCGGTAGAGGAGTAGGAGGCGGCGGCTAGGGGTGGCAATCCAGCTCGCTGTTCGCGAGCCAGCTCGTGTTCGCGCGAAATGAGCTCGAGATCGAATCGCTCGGTTAGTAAACGAGCGGAACATGAGCTGAATTTTNGAACATGAGCTGAATTTTTCAGCTCGTTTAATAAACGAGCCGAACACGAGCTGGGGTTAGCTCGCTCGTGTTCGGTTCGATAACAGCTCGAATACATATATTTTATACTTATATAATTTATTTAATTTATATTTTTATATATAAATAAATAATTATATATAATATATATTTTTATTATTTAATTTTTAACGAAATAAAAAATATAAAGGCGAGCTCAATTATAAAAAGACTCATTTATATGTAAAGTTTCAACCATTAGATTAAAGTCTAATGGATAAGATTTTATAAATTTATTTTTTATACATATCCAATATAATTCTTTTAACTTATTATTCATTGGCTAGCTCGTGAGCCATCTCGTGTTCGGCTCGTTTATTAATGAGTTGAACATGAGCTGAATTTTTCGACTCGATACTTTAACAAGTTAGCTCGTGTTCAACTCGTTTATTATTAAACAAGCTGAATACGAGCCGGCCCTAGCTCGCTTGTGTTCGGCTCGTTTATACCCCTAGCGGCGGCGGAGGGGGCATAGTGCTGGAGGAGAAGGGATGTAGTGGGCGGCGACAGAGAGCTCGGGGAGGGGGGCACAAAGAGAGAGAGAGAGAGAGCTTGGGGGAAAGGGAGGGAGATTCGTGTGGTGGGGGATTATACATAACGCTTGAATATGTGGAATCATTCACCATGTTTGAACACGGTGAATACTTCACCGTGTTCAACTTAAAACTCCATCTCCAACATGGTGCTTGCGTAGCGCTCGTGCGCTAGAGATCGGGCTAATTTTGCAAATATTAATTTTATGGGGCTATTTATAAAAAAAAAAATTATGAAGGGGCTAAATGCAAAAAAGCCCTTTAAATAAGCAGTGTAGTATACTCCCCATTGTGAAAATATAGCAAATTCACGAGAAAATTATGAAGGATTTAAATGAGAAAAAGAACGAAAAGATGATAAAAATTCTTTAGACATTATGTAAATTGTTTAGATAATTTGTACTTTTGTCATTACATTAGGCAGATGTGAGAAAAACTGTGAAAAATCAAGTGATGATTGTATGACCGTGTAATTACTTGAATAGTTCTAAAAACAGAAAGATAAGTGCTACATTCTTCTAATTATGTACTCTTCCTTTAATATCTTAATCTCTTTTCTTCTTCTTTTTTTCCCTTCAGTTCTCTTTGTTGGCATTCCATTTAGCATTCATTTCTCATTTCTTTCTCCTTTATTGCACCTCATTCATGTGATATAAAATGAATATGAATATGGAGAGGTAAACGCTAGCAACTTTTCTAAGAGAAGCACAAATCTTTTTTTTTTTTTTTTGCTTTTACCATTGTCGTTTTTTGTGTTCAACATCCTTATAATACGTTTTTACTTATGAGACGTTTTGTCAACCTAAGGCTCACATTTGAGTTTATTTTATAATTTACAGCTTAGTTTTGTAGATCTTGCGGGTTCTGAGAGGGTAAAGAAGTCCGGTTCAGCCGGAAATCTATTGAAAGAGGCACAAAGTATCAACAAATCTCTCTCTGCTCTTGGAGATGTGATTAGTGCTTTGTCTTCCGACGGACAGCACATACCATACAGGAACCACAAGTTGACAATGCTCATGAGCGATTCTCTGGGGGGAAATGCCAAAACCCTAATGTTTGTGAATGTCTCTCCAGCAGAATCGAACTTGGACGAAACTTACAATTCGTTAGTGTATGTGTTCCTTTAATCTTTATTTGATCTTTGCGTATTTTTTTTCTCTCAAATTGTTTACTTTTTAGAGAATATCTGATGTTTTGGTTTTTTGCTTTATTGAACTACTAATTTAAGAAATTCCTTCTATGGAGTACATAGCTGTTTCTCACATTCATGGGCCAATACAAGTACTAAAATACGTCATCATATTACTCCTATTTGTATCTATTTCATAGTTCAATGGAACAAAAGAAATGTTCCTATGATTTTGCCGGCTGGCTGAGTCCTAGAGTTAAGTTTCATATATTCGCATGCTTTTGTTGAGAAGGTATGCAAATACATTGAGGATTAATTTCTGTGTGGATCATTAATTTCTTGTTATATTTCTCTACTAACAGGTATGCATCTTTCCGAGGTTTCTTGACTTGTATAATACATTATTAGTTGATATGTATCATAACTGCAAATGAGCTACAACATGGGCAGTTTTTATGCTATTGATTGTGCTTTTAGTATCTATATAGTGTTGATATCGGATATTTTGTTCTATTCTCCGCTAACTTTAGATTTATTCATAACCTTATTTCATCTAGTAGTTTACTGAAATCCGGATGGTGTGTACAGTTTCTTATGCTTAGTTCTTCATGCAGGTATGCATCGAGAGTACGGTGTATAGTAAATGAGGCAAGCAAGAACATCTCCTCAAAAGAAGTCACGCGCTTAAAGAAGCTGGTCGCTTACTGGAAAGAACAAGCGGGAAAGCGTGGTGATGATGAGGAATTAGAAGAGATACAGGAAGAGCGCCCTACAAGAGAGAGAGAGAAGGAGAGAGAGAGAGAAATCTTGCCGCCAATTAAAAGAAATTGATGAACAATTTGCCTATCTCCGGTATGCATCGTTTGCGTTGGCGCTCGGATGGCATATTAATAATAATGATCAAGTCCATTCGCTAACAAGAGATGAATTTTCTCTTGCAAATGTTTTGATATACCCGTTGTACAGTTAGAAGATGTATTAGCTCCAATGCTTGTGTATACGAAACGAGAGATTACATTCCTAAGCAAGTACCTGACCAAAAAGTTATTTCATGAGTTTCTTTTTTCGTACAGTATTTAACTGAATATGATAACGATGGTGAGCGATATAGAGGCGCATACTGATGCAGTTTTAGAAGGCAACCTCAACCTCTGGGATGGGGAAAAAATCCATTCGCATGTTTCGTTTCTTTTTATTCTTGATGGGCTGAACATTAATTATTTTATGCGGAGTTTGATTTTTTTTTTTGTTATTTTTACTTTTTATTTTTTTGGCTGGGTTGGGGTTAGTTTATCAAAAAGGGTAAATTGCACTACTAGTTTCTGAATTTTGATTCAAGGTTCATTTTGGTCCTCCGTGTTTTGATTTGACATTGAGACCTTGAATTTCACTAATAAGGTTTTTAATATAGTTCCTAAACTTTCAACTATGTGTTTAGTACTTCAGTACCAGAAATTGTTGCCCGTAGCTAATTCATCTGTGTATAGTCGAGCACTATAATACATTGATTCTTTATTAATCTCTTACCTTTATTTCAATGATCTGATTGATAAAGAGAAAATTGTAATTCAACAAGTGGAAAGGTTGAAAGGTGAGATAGCAAAAAAGCTCATAAATTTGTAGTTTATAGAATAATTTGTCCTCTAATATAAATATGCACAAGGGTTTAAGTGAAATTTATCAGATGTTCAGAGAATAAATATGCACAAGGATTTTACGTTCGGGACCAGAATGCAGCTTTTAAGAAAGTTCAGGTATTAGTGGTGCAATTTATCAAGGGACTAGTGCAATTTATTTGTTAAAGAAAAATATGTGCGGATGAGAAATGCTAAGTCTACAATCTAATAAAGGGTTATAAGAAAATTCTTGCAACCCTAATCCAAGGGTTATAATCCTAATTCAAAGTTCAATTTGTTGTATTTTTTTATTCAAATTTTATGAATTATTGTAATTAAGTTTCACTAACCTAATTTAGTTGGTTAAATATTAAAGAATGCTAATATAAAAGTGATATAGTATTTTAATTATTACCGCATCATTAATTATGACATTATTATATCACTTTCATATGAGCAACATATTATTTTGCCAGCTAAATTAGATTGTGGGAATTGGTCATACCAATTAGAAAGTTGGAGCGAAAAATCACAATAAGCTAATATTTGAGGACCAACATATCATGTCCTTGATAATTTTGAGGAACCAAAGTGTAATTTTCCTTGTGGATTATCAAAGTTTCAGGGACTCAAATTTTTTTTCCAAAATGTTTAAGCCGAGTTTAAAAGTTTTAGCCATATTATACTTTAATATATAGGACTATTTGGGATCTCACATTTTTTCCCCTTAAGCTCTGATGTCCTCGTCAGGTTCAGACTTACAAGTATCAGGCGATATAAGACTCATCTCGCTAGCCTAAACCGATCTTGTGGTGAGCTGCGCTCCACCCACAACAGTGAACAGTATTGGGGGTCACCCATCCTAGGATTACTCTCGTTCTAGCACGCTTAACTCTCTCAATCTTTTGGGCCTAGCCACCGTCCAAAATGCTCCAGCCGGGTTGAGAGTTTAGCCCTATTATATCTCATATATAGGATTATCTGGGGTCTCACATTCGCCCCCCTGATTGGGCGTAGTTAAGGCTACTTTGATTATACCTAGTTTATTGTGACGCCTCAACTTTCCAGAGGGTCACCCATCCTAGGACTACTCCCGTTCTAGCACGCTTAACTCTCTCAACCTCTTGGGTCTAGCCATCATCCAAAATGCTTAAGTCGCGTTGAGAGTTTAACCTATTATATCTTATATATAGTACTATCTGGGGTCTCACATTTTCCCCCCTTTTCTAAGCCCTGATGTCCTCGTGAGCCTCGAACTCACAAATACCAGGCGATGTGAGACTCGTCTCGCTAGCTTAAACCGACTTTGTAGTGAACCGAGCTCTACACACAATAGTCAACAACATAAAAGTCTAGCTCACTCCGTTGTATAATCTGGCTCAGCTGAGACTCATCTCACACTTTCGGCTGGTAATTGGCTCTGATACCAACTGTGATGCCCCAACTTCCTAGTGGGTCATCTATCCTATGACAACTTCTGTCCTAGCATGTTAACTCTCTAAACCTCTTGAGCCTAGCTACCATCCAAAATACTTAAGCTAGGTTTAAGAGTTTTAGTCTTATTATATCTTAATATATATGACTACCTAGGGTCTCAGAAAATACCATTAAAGGGCCGCTTGGTTGTGTGTATTTGCAACTATACGACAGTTGTAACTGCATGTTGTAACGACCCGACCTGCCAGCAATAACAACTTGTTGGGCTCAAACCACTGGCCCAAAATGCTTAAGCACAGTTATTATAATTACCGTGCAGGGCCTTATATAAACCGATCGGAATCAATATCCTATCCGGTGTGGGACTATTGGAGGTGTTACAAAGGTGACGCTTAGATCTGCCTCTCCGGATCCTGTTGGAGGTGGGTTTCTCAGTTGTTCGCTGTTGGTATTGCTACGACGGGACAGACGCACCATCTTAGCAAGAAAAAGGATCACAAACACATAAATGCAAGATGTTAATCGAAACTACAAAGCAATAATGAAACAAATTCAAATATACACTTACTTCTACCCATTCTCACACGTCCTAATAAGCTTTCACAGTCTTATACCTTAAAAGTTTCTAAAGATCTTAAACCTAGGTCTCTGATACCATTTCTCTATCACGCCTCGAACCCGAGGTGTAACAGACGCCGCATACCTGCTAAATTAGCAAATATGCAAGGCTACTGAACTAGATTGAAACTAGCAAAAAGATGATTACCAATTTTTCACTAAATTCAAATAATCAAAAGATGAGACTAAGAAATTGAATTTCAACTAGAATCAAACTAAATTCTAACATCTATAAAGCGAAAGCTTACTACAAAACACAAGAGAAATTTGGTCCACAGAATACAAGAAGTAACGAAAGTGGATACGAAGAAATAATGAAACAAAAGTAGATAACAAACGATCATTTACGTAGTCCAAAGATTTACATCCGAAAATACTAGAATCAAACACTGACAATCTAACGATCAAAAGGGACTAAAATCAAATACTAATTATCTAACGTTCACTCAGTCTCAGCCCCGCCCGATAAATAAGTCTCGGTACCTGGATAAGCAACCATACACCACATTAGTCGGATAAAGCATACAAATAAATATAGAACAAATGATCTAAAGTAAATTCTAATACAGAAATTAAATTAAGCGACTGGTTTTAAATTTGCAAGATTTTCAGAAAATATAGATTATCAAAATTTAAGATTTAGATCAAACATCAAATATAAATTTACAAACATTTCTTTTTTCAGCAATTAAACGAAATAAACATTAAGTCTCCGATAACTAAGTATATTATGTGATCCATTAGCGAGATCCAGAGGCACCTGAAGGCGCAAACAGAACAGAGGCACTCGAAGGCGCAAAAAGAACAGTGGCGTGGATAGGCGCAGGCACTCGAAGGCGTAATACAAAGACGAAGCTAACTTCTATAACAGTATGCATGTCGATATGGCCAACATTGCATAGCAGAATACCAAGAGACATCATAATTCAAAATTTATCCGGTCACTAATTTACAGAATAAATTATCAAATTAAATTTTTTTTTTTTACTAAAAGAACTTGTCAATCACAGCTGAAGCTCAATTTATAGAAATATTTAATAATATGCTTAACCTTTAATTTTAAAATTCCCAAAATAAGATTTTCACACAATCAAAGTATCTTTCAAAATTATTTAGCGAAAACTAACAGGTGTTCGGTGGCTTACCTTAAAGCAGCTTCATAGCTAAAAAGCTATCCGATCGACAATCGCACGAAAAATCAATTATCGGAACCTAAAATAGAGAAATAAAATTCTCTATTAGCTACTTAAAATAAAATTACAAAAAGGACATATATATATATATATATATATAGATATATATATATATATATATATATAGATATATAAGTAGAGATTAAGGATTGGGACCCTATGTCCTATCAAGTCTATTTGATTAATCGAACTTCAAATGGATAATCGGCACCCATTGAATATTGATCACTACAAATTAGAATGTTTAGAATAACAAATTTTGTAAAATTTAAACCATTACCAAGTTCATCTTAAGAGTTGAAAAATGAACGGTCATAAATGAATAACCTTCTTAAAATAGAGTTAGACTTTCTCAATTCAAATCAAAGTTATCAAACATTATCTGAATAGTATAAAAAATTTTCCTGTAAAAATTCAAGCAATTTGGATTACTCTACACCGTTAAACAAGCAAATGGCTAATATAGGCCGTCAAAAATTGTCGATTTTACGACCTCTTTGATCACCGATGTAAATAATTTTTAAAATTTATGGAAATTTAGTTTCTAAGTGTTCAAATACTCTAGATCAACTTCAACGCTCGGCGGTCGATCATCGATTCGGAATGCTCAATCATCAAGAACAATTTGATAGGACAAGTGCCCCTATCCTATTTATAGGATAGTAGCCCTAGCCTATATATATATATATATATATATATAAGACAAGCTTATACAAAAATTTAAATTCGGAAAAGCTCATATAGGTTGACAAGGTTGATTACAATTGCATACAATTAGATCGAGGCGGAGCATGAAAGAGATTTAGAATAATGAACTCGAAGAAACTGAATTAACAATCAAGAGAATGAAGAGTTTCAAAGATTGATCTATTCAAATAAACATGATAACATGAACAAAATTTTAAATAATAAATGAAGGATCTAATGCTCAAAAAAGAGGATTTTCCGAATTTAAAACATTAATCGACAATTTACAATTAGATGAAATAAAGATTAGAACCAAAAATGATATTTGCCTTCTCTTAGGCATTTTGTTAAACATTTAGTGGNGATCTATTCAAATAAACATGATAACATGAACAAAATTTTAAATAATAAATGAAGGATCTAATGCTCAAAAAAGAGGATTTTCAGATGTTGAAACATTAATCGACAATTTACAATTAGATGAAATAAAGATTAGAACCAAAAATGATATTTGCCTTCTCTTAGGCATTTTGTTAAACATTTAGTGGGCATTCCATGTAGTGTCCCTGGTGTTTGGCTGCCTGTGTTTTAGCATCTGTCGCTTGTTGGCACGTCTGGTGGGTGTCGAGATAAGTCGGAGTTGTTTTGGTGCGAAATGGACGCAAAACGGACTCAGCACAGTTAGAGAGTGGAGTTCTGACATTGAAATCTGTAAAGTGCAGGATTTCAGTATTGAGTACCGGTACCCAGGGAGCAGTATCGGTAACCCAGTGAGATTGCAGAACTGGATGCTCTCGGGTTTGCGCAAGTCTGATACTGAGTACCGGTACCTGTTGTCGAGTACCGATATCGAGCTCAGGTACCGGTACTGCATCGGGCTGGTACCGGTACCCAGTGCACGAGATTGCAGTTTGAGGGCCCGAGTACTGGTATTCAAGCTGGGTACCGATACTTTAGCTGGAAAAGTGAGTTGGTGAGAGGTATTTTGGTTTTTTTGTTGGTTGATTATATCGCCACCTACCCCTAGCAGGGCTATTTGCCTGTGAAGCTTGTGATCTGAGAGAGTTTCTTCTCCTCCCTCTCTCTCTTTAGTTTGTAGACGTTGCTCGTTGTGAAGTCGAGGGTCAAGCTCGGTGGACTTCTTCACTTTCTTGGTGGATCGCTCGAGCGCATGGGTTGTTCCGGTTGAGGTGTTGGAGGTCAAGCGAGCGCGTAGTTTCTCCTGTCCATTTCTCGCCGTTGTTGGATGAGCGCTCGAGGTGGGTTAATGTTTACTGAAATCGTCGGATTTCTTTCTAAGTCCTAAAAAGTTTCAGCATGTATGGTTTTCATGTGTAGTATCATGCTTAGTAGCTCGAGTTCATCGATTGGTATAGTTTTGTGCAATCTGAATTTAGATCCTTATTGTTGGAATGTTTATTTATATGTTGAACTTGGAATTGACTTAGGAGAAAACTCGTTAAACCTACACCGTCATGTTTTCGAAAAGTTACCAGATGTAGCTTCAGGAGCTACTGTACTTTTGTATCACCGCTATTAGTGCGGTGTGGATACCCAGATTAGTGTAAGTTGAGATTACGCTCGTGCTGAGGGGCCAAGCTCGTTTTACAGTAGAGTGTAGACTGTTCCGTACTGTCGGGTGCCGTCATGGTTGACGGTGGACCCAAATTTCTGTATCTTGCATCAGATTGTGCCAAGGGCACGTGAGCTTTGGTTGTTAGACAAGTTTGACCCATTTGTATTGATTATAGCTTGCATGAGTATGATTGAGCTCGACAGAGACATGCTTGTATACTCGGTTGGGTCGCGCCCACGAGTAGGGATGCAAACGGGGCGGATTTGGGGCGGGAGCACCGCCCCGCCTCCTGCCCCGACTAGCAAAATCCCGCCCCGCCTCCCGCCCCAAATCTGTGACGGGTTAAAAAATACATCCCATAATCCGCCACGTCTCGTAACCCGCCTCCCGCCGGCGCCCCGAATCCGCCCCTCCAACTAATATTTTTTATAAAATTATAATATTATTAATATTTTGTAAAATATAAATTAATAATTTTTAATAATATTATATATATAATTTAATAATATCAATTATAAAAATTAAAAATATCAATCACAATTCAAAACAAAATTCGAAAATTTCAAATACATTAGAAATAAGAGTACTAACTTATTTGTATTTTGAATTTTTTTGTAAATACATTATTTTTTAGGAATATTTTTTTTAAATATAAATGATTTTCGGGGCGGATTCGGGGCGGATCATGGCGGGGCGGATTCGAGGCGGGTCAAAATTTCTCCCGTTTTCTGTCCCGAATCCGTCTCGGATCGTAAAATTTACCCCGTTTCTTACCCCGAATCCGTTTATTTTCTCCCATTTACTGCCCCTGTCGAGCGGATCGGGCGGGAGCTCCACCAATCTGGATCCGTTTGCATCCCTACCCACGAGTGCCGCTCCGGAGTCTGGCGACTTTGCGTTGATGTCGTAGCAGTCTAGGTTGGACTTTTGCGCTTCGCCGGCTGCCCTCGGGATGGTGTACGGTGTAGCTTAGACAGGCGGGACAGGCGTATCGTAGTCTCTAGTGAGATTGGGTCAGTGTGATGCATGTTTTATCTACAGATAGCCTGTGTTGGTTAGCGATAGTATAGTGGCATGTAGCTGTAGAGTTTTTTCAGCTTTCATTATTATCCTTTGCACATATTTCTGTAGACTTAGTGGGTGGGCCGTTGAGGTCCGTGGCGGTACCCACTGAGGACTACTCTATTTTACAGTAGTTCTCACACCTAGTTGTTGACACCTTTTTGCAGAGCCTTCGTCTATAGCTGCTGCTGTTGCTATTTTCGACCGCAGGAAGGGAGTCGCGAGCTAGATTCTTCCTACCCTTGGTTGCTGTGCTAGTGGAGTACCAGTCAGAGTTAGTAGGTTTTGTTCATATACATACACTATGTTCAGTCTACTCGCTAGAGCGAGGTGTCAGTGTTGGTTCAGAGCTTTTGTATCTACTATGAACCTTATGTTTTATATATATTTCTGTTTCAGTTTAGGAGCTCTATACACTTGGTTGTAGCTATGACTTGCTTACAGGTACAGCTATCGTTTTGTATACACGAAAAATTTCTATATATACAACGAGTTTGTTGGCGTGCCTGAGAAAACGTGGTAATCCGGGGTGTGACAGATTAAGTTGGTATCAGAGCTTAGAATTAGATTGTTGGGACCTAAAAACCCTAGGCTTGGCAGACCTTAGGAAGTTAAGACGTGAGAGGCGTGATTTATTGCGAAAGTCGGCGATTGAGTTGTTTAACTCCTAGAGTGGGAGTGATGGAAGGGGTGTCTGTTTCTGCCAAGAAAATTATGTCGGCTGCAGATGGCATAATTTTAAGGAGGAACAGAGACGGCCTTCTAGACTTTCTCTTGATTAGGTCGAAAGTTGTGTGTATTTGTATCTGACCCTTGTTTTGGTTTCAGATAGCCATGTATCGACGCCGAGGTCGACCGCTGACACGGGATCGTTCCGCGCTATCCGAGATGCTAGAGCAGGCAGGACCGAGTGCACCCCCAGATCTGAGAGAGCAGTTGGCTGCATTGATTGAGGTGACTAGGCAGCAAGGGGTGTTACTACAGAGGATGTGTGAGACGTTTACTGAGCAGCCGAGTACAACGCCTAGAGCGTAAGAGCAGCAGGTGCCACCCCCGACTACTCCAGTGGCTGATTGAGAGGTTAGCTCGTTTTTGCCGATTTGATCCGCCTCACTTCGATGGTAGTTGCACCGAGCCCTTGGTTGTAGAGGCATGGGTGAGTGCGATGGAGAAGCTGTTCGAGGATCTGTTTATACTAGAGCGAGAGCAGGTACATCTAGCAGTGCATTGTTTAGCAGGTGATGCGCATGCCTGGTGGAGGAGGACGCGGCTGAACCGAGGTTTGGTTGCCCTACAGATAAGGTGGGATGAGTTTTGTGGAATGTTGTACGGGGCTTATTTCCCAAACAACGTGAAGCAAAAACTCGAGGACCTGAAAAAGCTACAGAAGGGGGAGCAGTGTAGCACACTGAACTTTAGCAAATTGCGAGGTTACAGTGTTGGATTAGTATTTTGAGGTTTTAAGGGTATTCTTGAGGGTCGTTGACTGTGTTGCGATCTATTACTCGCGTCTTGAGGAGCGAGAGGGAGTACTTAGCACCAAAACCTCCAAACTGCAGGTTTTGGGGTGCTAGGTACCGGTACCAGAGAGGGGTACCGGAACCACGTCGCGTAATCGAGATGGATGCTCTCGAGTTTCAGCTCTGTGAGGCAGAGTATCGGTACTGGAGCCTGGTACCAGTATTGCATCGCGTGGGTACCGGTACACTGCATTCTGTCTGCTTGAAGAGGCTCAGGTTTGCGCGTTCGGCTACGGGGTACCGGTACTCCAACCTGCGTGCCGGTACGCAGTGCAGTTGCAGACTACATATTTTTGAGGGATCTTTTTGGGATTGTAGCACCTTTATTTATATCCCCACACCCTTATGAGGGGGTTTCCTGTGCTGGAATCCAGAGAAGAGAGGTAGAGAGCTCCTCCCCTTCTTCTTTTTAATTTTTCTCTCCTTTTTGCATGATTTATGGTGAATTGATCTCCGCTTTTGCTTCTTCTTCATGGGTGTTGCTTTTTTGACCACGGAGAAGCCTTGGAGAGAGGGATTTGAGCTTGTTTTAGGAAGGAACTCCAACCCTAGCACTTTTCTAGCTTGGTTTGGAGCTTAAAGAGAGGTTAGTAGCTTTGATCTCTCATTTGGATCTTGCTATAATGGATTTTTTAGATGAAAACCTAGTTTTGGAAAAACTAGGGTTTTATTTGGGGGTTTTTGATTTATAGCCTTTGGGGTTAAATTGATCGGTGTAGAACTCTCTTTTAGGTTGAATTAGAAGTATCCTAGTCTTCAGTTGGATCTTGGAAGAGTTCTTCATCATACAAGGTAATTTCTACCTATTTATGGGTTGGATTATGTGGTTTTTGTGGGGTGTTCGTTCGAAACCCCTAACCCTCTTAGAATATTTGTTAGAGAGCTAGGTGACTTGTGGGCAAACTCGTTCGCGCAAACGAAGGGGTTTTGAGGGGTATCCAGTAGGTTTGACCTCACTGAAATGGGTGAACTCCTCCTATGTCATTACCTTTATTGTAAAATGAAAAATCATGCATATTCATGTTAGATAGTGTACAAATAAATTTTTGAGTGCTTAAAATGCATATGTCATATATCATATTTTATAACCTCTATGTGGTAGAGAGAGAAGTGTATAGTAAACTTGCATGTGAATAGCATTCCTTATATATGGTTGAAATCATGTTTCATTTAGTGAAAAATGACAAGTTTTACATGTTCATGGACATAGAACTCTTGCTTGATATATTGAACATTAATGTCATAAAGTGGCACTTGACTTAGTAAATGGTTAAACCTTTACATGATGACATAGAGATAGACCGTTGGGTCATTAATACTTATACCATATTTTAGACATGATGACCGTGGACTCGAGATGGATGATTATGCTTGCTTGCCATTGTGCTCATTCGCACATGCTTGTGAGGGTCGCTCCCCACAAGCTGGCACTCCGGAGATAGCCAATGCGACACAAGCTCGCCCGTACGGGATTGGGGGCCGAAATAGGATGCCGTGGGGGAGGCTCATTTCTAGAGTGGGAATGTTGACTACTACGGGGCCATTAGGTACGGCTCAGGTCGGACTACACTTGTGTAGGTTCTAGTTTGGAACAATGATAAATAAAAGTGAAATATGGACATCACCACTAGATAGTGCATACTAGTTGGACATGCTCATTCATGTAGAATAGCTCTTAAAATTGTGGAATTTCATACTAAGTAGAGGCATAGTAGTTTAGTAAATTTTATTAATTGCTCAATATACCTGTTGTTTAATTAGGTTACTTGTTCATATTTACTAATGCCTCCATGACCTAGTGGTGTATTTTTCTGATGTCGGTGGCTTACCCACTGGGAACTATTGACTAATAGTTCTCATTCCCATTGTGTTGTTGTTTTTGTTTACAGAGCCATCCACGCCGGGAGAGGCTTGCGGCAAGGGAGTCGCCCCTAGCTAGATAGCGTGGAGATTCTTTTGTTAGGTGGTCATCTCTCCCTTTTATTTTTGTTGGAGAGAGAGATGGTTGTACCTGATGTTTAGAGACCACCACTTTTGTATTTAGCTTTGATTATGTGGATCTTGTGATGTATCTACTTTATGGTTTATTCTAATTGTTCAGTTTTATTTACTTCTCCATATCATTAGAGATTAGTTGTACTTATGCTCTGATATTACACTAGGTGTTGTTATTATCAGAGCATAAAGTAGAGAATAGAAAAATGGTTTAGATAGACCTAGGAGACTCTAGAATAGTATAAACCATAGAGGCTAAGGCTCGTGAGAGACGAGGACTTGATACTTGTGGCGAAAGATAATGGATTCGGTTGTGTTATAAACCTCTAAGACGGATATTAGAGGTAGACTGAAGGTATGGTTATTCTCAACTGACGGTGTTCATATTGGGCGCGCACAACATGAAACCGAGTGATGAGAATAGACGCCCTTGCTTGACTTTCGCCCGATTTGAGTCGATAATTAACTATATCGTACTTGACCTAGAGGGTTGAGAACTGATCGAGTTGTCCTGTTTCAGGAAACGATGGCACCGCGTAGGCGATCTTCATCCAGATCGGTGCGGCGAGGGACAAGTGGTGTCCCTGAGCAAGCCGAGACGAGCGGAGACCCAGTGCTCCGTGAACGGTTGAGTACGCTCATGGCGTAGTGCTGCGATAGGATGAGCAGATCAAGGAGCTCCATGAGTTGTTGGCACGACAGGCTGCGGCGGCTGTGCCGGTAGCAGCGCGCCGTGTACCGCCAGGTATAGTGGTGGATCCGGGGCCTGTGGCCCCTGGTTCAGTGGAAATGGAGGCGGAGAGGGCACGAGCTTTTGTGGCCCTCATGGCTTTCAAGAAATTTAAGCCGCCTACCTTTGATGGAGAGGATGCAGATTCGTGGGTCGTGGAGATGTGGATAGACTCCATGGAGACATTGTTTGAGGATCTGTATACCTTGGAACGGGACAAGGTGCGCCTAGCCGCACATTGCTTGGAAAAGTCGGCGAAGGTATGGTGGAAAGGCGTCAAGCGAGATCGATCGCCTAGTCTCCCTCCTATGACTTGGGATGAGTTTTGGGGATTAGTATTCTCCGTGTATTTCCCCAACAGTGAGAAAAGAAGGCTTCGAGAGAGGTTCAGGAAGCTGCAGCAGGGAGACCGTACCGTGAGGGAATATGAATGGGAGTTCACCCGTATTGTGAGTTGTGTCCCACACGTGGTGCAGGATGACAAGGACACGGCTGATTGCTTTGTATGGAAACTTCGACTGGAAGTTTTTCGATATGTACATCTGTCACGCCCCGGGACCGGCGGAGGCCCTCCAGGTAGCGTGCCCGGACCCGCCATATGTCTACACATATAAGGCGTCTACAACAAAAGCGGAAGTAAAGTAAGAGATAGAACAAATAAAAGAAGTGAAGTAACGAGCAGCTAATGATATCAGAGCGAGTAAAGTTCTATCATCCACACTAAAGTATAGAAATAAAGCTAGACAATAAAAGAAACCATAAGTAATACAATATCTGTCACTAGTACAAAAATGGTGGTCTCTAGTACACTGGTAAAACCCTCAAACTCTCGCAAAAAGTAAGACATCGAGAGGTAGACCACCTAGCAACTCGTCCTCGAAGGAAGCTAGCTCGAAGCAACTCCCTTCCCGCGATCCCTGGCCTCACCCTGCGCGGAAGGCTCTGAAAAAACATCGAGAAAAAGAGGGCGTGAGAACTATAATTTATAGTTCCCAGTGGGCAATTACTAACCTCAGCTCTATGCACCACTAGGCCCCAAAAGAAAAGG